>NW_019154102.1:741106-771556 GCF_002288905.1 Enhydra lutris kenyoni | reverse complement strand
AGGGATAGAGAGCGAGCACAGGCAGACAGAGTGGCAGGCAGAGGCAGAGGGAGAAGCAGGCTCCCCGCCGAGCAAGGAGCCCGATGTGGGACTCGATCCCAGGACGCTGGGATCACGACCCGAGCTGAAGGCAGCTGCTTAACCAACTGAGCCACCCAGGCATCCCAGAGCCTGTTACTTTTAAATCTTGCCAAGTTTCCCTCCCTACCCCTAGCCCCAATCAGTGCAAATTAGTTTAATCTTAACCTAACCCAGACATCATCAAAGTGCATCACTGATGTTGACACAAGTTATTCTCCAGATCTCCATTTTATTTATTTATTTATTTTTATTTCTTTACAGCGTAACAGTATTCATTGTTTTTTGCACCACACCCAGTGCTCCATGCAATATGTGCCCTCCCCAATACCCACCACCTTGTTCCCCCAACGTCCCACCCCCTGCCCCTTCAAGACCCTCAGGTTGTTTCTCAGAGTCCATAGTCTCTCATTCCAATTTATTTTTTAAAATATTTTAATATTTTGAATTCTGGATGATCATTAGATGAGTGGATATATTTTGTTATGGTGGTATTACGCCTTACACATATTAAAATCAAGAAGGGAAATACAGGGCACCTGGATGGCTCACTTGGTTAAGTGACTGCATTCAGCTCAGGTCATGATCCTGGGGTCCTGGGATCAGGTCCCACATCGGGCTCTCCCCACTCTGTGGGGAGCCTACTTCTCCCTCTCCTTCTGCCTGCTGCTTCCCATCTTGTGCTCCCTCTCTCTGTCAAATAAATAAATAAAATCTTTTTTTTTTTTTTTAAAGGGAAATACATTTCCATGAAGAGGAGCTTTAAATTCTCCATATTACTAATCAGTTGTTAGTGCCATTGTTTTTTCCGTAATTCCTGTGTAAGAAGTATGGTTAAACTTTTTTTTTTTTTAAGATTATTTATTTATTTATTTATTTGAGAGAGAGAGAGAAAGAGCATGAGAAGGGAGAAGGTCAGAGCGAGAAGCAGACTCCCTGCAAAGCTGGGAGCTTGATGTGGGACTCCTGGGACTCTGGGATCAACCTGAGCTGAAGGCAGTCCCTCAACTAGAAGAGCCACCCAGGTGTCCTGAAGTATGGTTAAAGTTTTAGTAGAACCCATAATACTTCCAATTCAGGTTTTTGCGTTTGATGCAGTCTTGTTTTTCATTAAGTAGTCATACTCTAGAACATTGTTATTGACATCAGTCCATGGGAGACCACATGAAAATCTGGATAGTTTGTAAATTTTTAAAAATATTCTTCGGTTCTAATATGAAGTTTTTTCCCTTTGGTTCTAGTTAATGGTTTATGTGACTCAAGGCAGTAGTGTAAAAAATAATAATAATAATAATAATAATATTTTGGCGCCATCTGCTGTTCTTTAATATATCATCTATTTTGGTAAAACTGGTAGGTAGATTTAAATATACACATTTTCTGTTCACCCATATGAAGCACAAAAATAATGGAGGTTTTTTAAAAATCTGCTTGAGTTGCCTGGTGATTCCTGTATTTCTGGTGCTGGGGCTATTTCCTTGGTAATTTTGGAAATAAGCTTATTGAAAAATATTTGTCAGAGGGGGAGATAAACCATAAGAGACTCTTAATCATAGGAGAAAAACTGAGGTTTGCTGGAGGGGGCAGGTAGTGAGGGACTGGGGTAAATGGGTGATGGACATTTAGGAGGTCATATGATGTAATGAGCACAGGGTATTATATAAGACTGATGAATCACTGACCTCAATCTCTGAAACTAATAATACATGTTAGTTAACTGAATTTAAATAAAAATGAAAATTTTAAAAAAAAATTAGGTACTCTTACCTCTGCCACTCTTCCATATTCATTCATTCAATGCCTCTGGGTTCCTGAAGACTTTTTCCTCTAGCTTCCTTTGTCTTCCTGTGAAAACTGACTAAGACAGCCACACTGGACTTCTTACCTTTTTTTTTTTTTTTAAGTGTCCTTTTCTGAAGACCCAGTTTTTCATCTTCAGTATTCTTCCCGTATTTTATCGTCAAGCCCAACTTCTGTCCATTCCATGAAATCTGTCCCTGTGATTCTGAGTTGCATTTACTTTTATTTTTACTGCTTGTCTATAGTTTCTTCTATATAAATAATTTGCACTACAGAAATAGCATTTTATATTCATGGTCTCTAATCATCAGACATGATCTGGTACTCTGGCACATTGAGAGGGAGAGAGGGAGTTTGTTCATTAATCGCTGTGTATGTCTTTTCTCTCCAAAGAAGTGGCATGTTCTCTGATGACTGGGGGAATTTATATACTGTTTATGTAGTCCTTAGGTAACAAATCTTTATACAATAGTGGATATGAAGACTTAGAAATCTTGTGCCTTAATTTAAAAAACTGTGTGCAGAGTAAAGATAAATGAATCCTGAACAGTGAACTCTGAGTAAAGTTGATGAGTTTCTGTGCCTAAGTAGCATGATGTCTGTTTTGGCTGATCAAGTCTTTTTTTTAAGATTTTATTTATTTATTTGAGGGTGAGCGAGAGAGAACACGAGCTGGGGGAGAGGCAGATGGAGAGGGAGAAGCAGACTCCCTGCTGAGCAGGAAGTCCAACTTGGGGCTCTATACCAGGACCCTGAGATCATGACCTGAGCCAAAGGCCAATGCCCAACTGACTGAGCCACCCAGGGGCTCATGACTGATCAAATCTTTTTCTACTCTTCTCCATCAAATTTAAACATCGTTGATTTCTGCTGTGTTGGTTTACTTACAGCATTTCTGCCACCCACCTCAACCCAATATAACTTTAAAACACATACTTAAAGCTTAATTTTACATTTCCTCAATTAAGAAGAATATTTGTAGACTCTCTCTTCTCTAAGATGAGGATGGATACTCATGGTTCTTGACTTTCACCACTAAGCTGTTTTAGCTCTGCATTGTAATTCTCAATCTCAGTCTGCATTGAGAACATATTTATCATATTGCTAGGAAGGTATTTTCCAGTGATCTGTACATAGGTTGATTGTAGATGTTGAAAAATAAGTGTTCATTTTCCTATGAATATGGAGATACTTCCTCTGTAGTGCCAAATAGGTACTAGTTTCTTTTTTACCTCTGCTTAATACTATTATTCCCAGGCCTCTCAAAAGAGACCATTCCTGACTGTTCCAGTGGATTCTTTCTTCTATTTCACCTGTTGCCTTTATCATGTCTTCAAGTTGTTCTAAGCTTCTTACTCTCTAACCTATTAATTTATCCTATGAAATTAGAAAATTATATTTCCTGCAGCTTTTTGGAGTCTTACTCCAGTCTGTAGTTTCTTTGGGCCTACTTCATATCCTTTATCTTGGAATTTTTTCCCTTTGTTGGTTTTCTATGATGACTTCATTAATTTATGGATCCAGTATCTTCTTTCTGTATTTACTCCTAAGTTTTGTTGAAATATATCAAGTAACTTCCTAAGAAAGGTTATACAGGAGACTAACTTTGTAAGTCTTGGAATGTCTGGAAATTTCTTTATTCTATGCTCTTATTTGGTGATTTGATGAGAAGACTACCTTTTATTGATCTCTAATGAATGTCCTTGCTATCAGATCCACATATCATGATTGTCCTTTACTGTACTTGGATTTTTCAGAGTTAGAGCTTCTCTGAGGTTTTGAGAGAAGTTGACAGCTTTCTGTTGTAGCCTCTAACATGCTTTTTGTAGGCAATAGCTTCCTCTGCTTTGCTTCTGTAGTCAGTACTTGTTTGTTTGTGTCTTCTAGAAGTCCATTGAAATCTCTTGTGTACTGAAGGCTTTATCCTGTTCCCTCTGTTGTAGTGCTTTATATCTTTGTTTCTTTACTAATAATGTTGAGGAGTTTTGGAGATAAAATGAGTCTACCTACTCTGCCATTTTCCCCCAGTTCTTTATTTTTAAAAGTTTAAAGTTAATGGGGCACCTGGGTGGCTCAGTCAAGTGAACGTCCCATTTTTCGTTTCAGTTCAGATCATGATCTCAGCACACTGATATTGAGCCCTGTGTGGAGCTCTGAGTGCAGTCCGGTTGAGACCCTCTCCCCCTCCCTCTTTGCCTCCCCTGCTCACTCTAACTCATGCGTGCACTCTCTTTCCCTCCTTCTCTCTCTCTAAAATAAATTAATTAAAGCTTTTTAAAAAAGTTTGAAATTGGAGCTCCTGGGTGGCTCAGTTGGTTAAGCCTCTCCCTTCAGCTCAGGTCATGATCTTGGGGTCATGGGATGGAGCCTCACATCAGTCTCCCTGCCACTCTACTTGTGCACACCCATGCTCCCTCTCTCTTTCCCTCTCTCTCTCTCTCTGTCACATAAAATCTTTTTTTAAAAAAGTTTAAAGTTGGAGCACCTGGGTGGCTCAGTGGGTTAAAGCCTCTGTCTTCAGCTCAGGTCATGATCCCAGGGTCCTGGGATCCACAGGCATTAGGCTCTCTGCTCAGCAGGGAGCCTGCTTCCTCCTCTCTCCCTGCCTGCCTCTCTATTTGTGATCTCTGTCTGTTAATTAAATAAAATCTTAAAAAAAAAAAAAAAAAGTTTAAAGTTGACATATATTGGGATGCCTGGGTGGCTCAGTTGGTTGAGCGGCTGCCTTCGGCTCAGGTCATGATCCCAGCATCCTGGGATCGAGTCCGCATCGGGCTCCTTGCTCGGCGGGGAGCCTGCTTCTCCCTCTGCCTCTGCTGCCACTCTGCCTGCCTGTGCGCTCTCGCTCTCTCTCTCTCTCTCTCTCTCAATCTGGCAAATAAATAAATAAAATCTTAAAAAAAAAAAGTTGACATATATTAAGAAAGTGTCTTGAACATTAAATCCCTATTGATAATATAGTGATTTTACTGTGGCAGAAAATGATTCCTGATTTCATGTTGTGTTTCTAAATAATGGCAGTATGTATACATACAGCTTTCCATTGGATAATGGCAAAAACTTTAGCAGAGAAGAGTAGCTGAGCGGTGATTTGGGGGAGTTTTTTTTGTTTTTTCCTCTTCTTTACTACTACCACCTTAATCCAGGGCTTTCTGGTTTATTGCCATTATTGAAGGAGTTTTTTTTATCCTGGTTTCTCATATGCACAATACTGCCTAAGCCACCTCTTATGAAAAGGCTTGTTAAATGTTACAACCCTTTCTGAAAATTTTCCTTTTTTTTTTTTTTTTTTTAACCAGAATAAAGAGCATTCCCTTTACTCTTGGCTTTCAGGACTTGTCTTTGTGTGGCCCCAGTGATTCTCAGAAATGTGACTCCTGATCCAACAGTAGCAACATCCCTTGGAACTTGTTGGCTGTGTAGATTCTTACACCCCTTCTCCCATTTCTGATTCAGAAACACTGGGAGTGGACCTCAGCTTTAATAAGGTTAAATTAATTGTGCTTTAATAAGATCACATGATTCTGATCTGTGCTAAAATTTGAGGACTGCTGATCTAAGCCCATCCCTCTTAGTTTGCAGGCAAAGAATTTAGATATACAGAAGTTAATTCGTTTGCCCAAAGGGTTCTAACTAGTTTTCTTTCTAATGCTCAACACTTGATTTGACTTTTTAGAAGTTGCAATTAAAGCAATATGAGGTGGGAATGTTGGGAAAGGCTTTATAGATAGAAAACATGGGACTTGCCAGAACACTGAACTATAATCTAATATAAGTAGAGAGAAAAGAGATAGATATTGTAAGCAGGAAGACCACAATGAGTAAAGGCACATATAGATATAAATACATATATAAACAGAATAGACTAAGTTGGACTAATAGTCAGTAGGTATTCTTTATAGGAGTATAGAGATAATATATGTAAAATAATGCTCACACTACCTGCCACATTGATAAAATGTTAGCTACACTTTATTAGTGTTGTTGGCTGGTGGTGTTGGTTGCATTGTTGATGTTGTTGTTGGAGGGGCAGTATAGAACAGAAGACTGGATAAATTTTTATCTTGAAACAATTCACAAAAATGGCCAGGGGAAAAAAGTGGAAACTTTAATAAGAGGGAACTGGTTAAATATAACAAGGGACTAATTAAATAAATAATGGAACCTTTATGTTCTATAACCATTGAAAATCATGTTTCAGGAAATTTCATGACCTATATCATAAACATATTTTGTATTCATGATGCAATGAAAAACAAGGTACAAAGCAGTATGTACAGTATTTCAATTTAATTATATGATTTGTATAGAGAAAAATAACTAGAAGAATCCTAAAATATTAGTGGGAATAAACTGAGTGATGGGAGTTTCAGTAACTTTTTTTCCTTTAGTGTTTTTCTTCAGATTTTCTAAAGACATATTTTTATAATTAGAAAAAAAATTAGTGTGGAGAATAACTTCAGTTGTGGCAGAATTGTAAGAATAGTTTTATAGCCTCCCAAAATGACTGTTGTTACCTTAAAGGAGACACTATTCATTTTTTTCTGTAGTCAGCCCATGGCATTTGTCGATTTCACACAGTATTTTCTTTTTTTCTCTTTTTTAAGACTGATGTATTTATTTTAGAGAGAGAGAGAAAGCATGCACCCATGTGCATGAGCCCGGGGAGGGGCAGAGGAAGCCAGAGAATCCCAAGCTGAATCTCCACTAAGGGTGGATCTTTTTTTTTTTTTTTAAGATTTTATTTATTTATTTGACAGAGGGAGAGACACAGAGAGGGAACAGAAGAAGAGGAAGAGAGAGTGGGAGAGGGAGAAGCAGACTTCTGCTGAGCAGTGAGCCTGATGTGGGGCTCAATCCCAGGACCCCGGGATCATGACCTGAGCTGAAGGCAGACACTTAACGACTGAGCCATCCAGGTGCCCTAAGAGTGGATCCTGATCTGGGTCTCCATCACAGGACCAACCCTGAAATCCTGACCTGAGCCGAAATCAAGAGTCAGCCACTTAACTAACTGAGCCACCCAGGCACCCTGACTTCACACTGTATTTTCTGCTATTAAAGAACTACTCTGGGGGCGCCTGGGTGGCTCAGTGGGTTAAGCCTCTGCCTTCGACTCAGGTCATGGTCCCAGGGTCCTGGGATCGAGCCCCACATCAGGCTCTCTGCTCAGCAGGGAGCCTGCTTCCCTTCCTCTCTCTCTGCCTTCCTCTCTGCCTACTTGTGATCTCTCTGTCAAATAAATAAATAAAAATCTTAAAAAAAAAAAATAGGGGCGCCTGGGTGGCTCAGTGGATTAAAGCCTCTGCCTTGGGCTCAGGTCATGATCCCAGGGTCCTGGGATCGAGCCCCACATCGGGCTCTCTGCTCAGCAGGGAGCCTGCTTCCTCCTCTCTCTCTGCCTCTCTGCCTACTTGTGATCTCTGTCTGTCAAATAAATAAATAAAATATTAAAAAAAAAAAAAAACAAAAACTACTCTGAACACCCATCATAGGTAGTATAGTATTTTGTACTAGTAATCATTATTTCTATGTCATAGGGTTTTTTTGAAGATCGTATAGTATAAAAAAGGCCTGTAGCTAGAATATTTTGAGTGCGCCTTGCTAACTTTCAGCACCATCTCATTTATAATAATAACCAACATTGAATATCTCTGCAAGGTATTGTATTCATGTTCACAACATTTTATAAGGTAGGCACTTTTATTTCTATTTTATGGTTGCACTGAGAATCAGACAGATTAAGGAACCCATCCCAAAATTGCACAGCTAGCTACTAAGCCAAGATTCTAACCAAGAGCCAGTTTTTTCACAACCTGTATCCCTAATCATTTGGATATGTTATATCCAAATATTACTGATACTTATGATACAACAAGATCTAAAGAGATGCCCATTATGAAAATAAAGGGTCTAATGTATATGTTGTGGTGTTAAAATGTTAACTTGTTAACGCTTTTAATAAAATAAGATGTGAAAATATGACTTTTTAAAAATTCTATAAACATTTTTAAAAGAATATGTTTTATTTCACAGTGTTCTATATGCTAAATACTTCTGTATCCAGTAGTATTTAGCAAGACTAATTTATATTTAGATAATACAGTGGTTATGAGTACGGGGCTCTTGAGCTAGACTGAGTTCAAATTCTTCCTCTACTACTTAATATTATTGTGATTTTGGGCAAGATACTTAACCTCTCCTTGCCTAGTTTCCTTATTTACAAACTACGAATAGTTCCTCATAGAGTTGATACAGTGATTCAGTGACTTAATACAGGAATACCTTGTTCTATTGCCCTTTACTTTATTGTGTATCACAGATATTGCACTTTTTGCAAATTGATGGTTTGTGGCAATACCGTGCACTGATCCGAGTCTGTCAGGGCTATTTTTTTTGGTTACAGTATTTGCTCATTTCTGTCTGTGTGTAATGTTTTGGTAACTCTTGATATATGTCAGACTTCATCATTATCATTTTTGTAGTAATGATCTGTGATCAGTGATTAGGATTTGCTGAAAGCTCAGATAATTGTTAGCAATTTTTAGCAATAAAAGATTTTTTAAATTAAGGTATGTATTTTTTTTAGACATAATGCTTAATAGACTACAATATAGTATAAACATAACTTTTAAATGCACTAGGAAACCAGAAATTCATTTGACTCGCTTTATTGTGATACTCACTTAACTGCAATGGTCTGGAGCCAAACCTGTACATTTCCGAGGTATGCCTGTACATATATAAAACATTTGGAACAGTAGTGCTTGCTACATGTAAGTGTTCAGTGTTAGGTACACTAGTAGCAGTAGTGGAATTGCTACTACTACTACCACTGTTAGTCCAGTTACTATTATTGTCATCATTTGTATTATAAACTTTTGAGACATCCATATTACATAACTAACTCACATTGTACTTGGAGTCCATTGATCTAAAACTTACTTTGCTACCACTTTCTAACCTTTGGCAGTTCACTGAACTTAATGGGCCGTGGGTACTCTCTCAATAAAATAGTATCATTATATCTTTACTGTCAGGTAATCTCTTGATCTGTAAAACATTTCTAGAAATCTTACAGTTCCAGAAATTATGGTCTAACTTTGAACCGTGAAAGAAAGAGAACTGATGATGCTCAGCCTTCCTACCTCTCCATGAGGTCCATTTTCTTTCTTTCAGAAAAATAGTTTCTTTTGTGAGTTAACAACACAGGTTAAACATTTAATGCTTGTTAGACTATAGTAGTCTTTTTTTTTTTTTTTTTAAGATTTTGTTTATTTATTTGACAGAGAGAGACACACACAGCAAGAGAGGGAACACAAGCAGGAGGAGCAGCAGAAGGAGAGGGAGAATCAGGCTTCCCACGGAGCAGGGAGCCCAATGTGGAGCTCAATCCCAGTACCCTGGGATCATGACCTGAGCCGAAGGCAGATGCTTAATGACTGAGCCACCCAGGCACCTCAGTCTTACTCTTATTTTGAACTTCATACTTTACTCCCCTGGTCTTGGCTATTCTTTCTCTGTAAAACTAAACTAATAAAAGCATTTCTGAACATTTCTAAATTTAATGTGAAAATAAAAATAGGGACAAGCTAAATTGTTTTCTTTTAAGCTGTGTGCATATGGTCATATGCATATGATCACTGTGCCCTATTTTATGTTTTTCTAAAACCTTGTGTGTTCCTTTAAATGGTGCTTATTATAGTGCTTCAGTTATTTGTATGTCTGGCTTCCTACAGGATCAAGTTACTCTGGCAGATCTTTAGATTCATTAGAAGAAAACAGGTTTTTTTTTAATTGCTGACTTATATGAATCCTAGCTTAGCCTCTAATTAATTAGGTTTGTCTTAAATGTTGATTTGAGGCATGGTCATTCTGACCTTAAATTAATGATGCACTTGATTCTCTGGTCCTATCAGCTTCTACTCTAGATGTAATGCTAGTTTTGCATAATATTGTCCAAATGAACTTAAAGCTACTTGAAATTTATGAAAGTTACTAACTTTAGAAGGAATTTTTTCCTGTTTGATAAAATAGAAAAATGATTGCATTACTTTATGAATTTTTTTCAATTTAGGAAATATGGAAAGTGTAAAACTGGAGGTAAAAATACAAAAATAGAAGAAAAAAATGTAAATGTTACATTTTTGGGGTGGGGCTATTCTATACTTCTCCTTTTCCTGAGAGCAGTGGGAGAAAATGTCTTAGGAAAACAGAATGTGATATGCAACAGGAAAGAATGAAAATAAAGCTAAGCTATTCTCAAGGGATGTTAAGCCTTGATTTAGTAGTTGTCAGTTGGAGGTTTTCTTTTATTTTTCATCAAGCTAGAATTATGAATTCTTGCCAGTTCTGGGCCCACAGATATTTTTTATATATGGTGTTGATAATTTTGACATCAGTAGATAACTGTCCCTGCATATGTAGCTTTTCCTCAAGGATTGGATAGCACATTGCCATGAAGCACCTCTATTACATCATAGTATGTTAATAATGATAGGTAATCTATACTTAGTGACTCTCCACCTCTCCTGTAGTATATTTACAGAGTGATAAAATTCTCTGTCTCTGAATTACTCACTGGATCTTGAGTTTGTTGAGAATTTCCACTTGAGTGACCAGCAGTACCTCAAAACTCAAAACCCAAACCTGAACTCATCTTTTTTCTCCTCCCCATCGGTGGCTTGCCCACAGAGATCCTGCTTTGGTACATGACACCATTGGTACCTTGGTACATCCATTGGATTGCTCAAATCAGTATTATTCCTGGCTATGTCCTTGCCTCACTCATACCCATTCAGTCATCAAGTTTTATGAATTTACCTTATATGTATATCTCAAATCTATTCACTTCTTCCTTTTTTATTACCATAGTTCAAGCCATGTTTCTCTCTCTCAGTTGTATTACCACCATAGCCTCTGAAACTGGTCTCCCACCATCAGTGCCATCCATTTCTAATTGTTTTTACACTGTTCAGGTAATTTTTCTAAAATCAGAACTTCCGCTGTTCTGCTGAAAAACATTCAGTGGCTATCCTTGTCATTCAAAATAAAATCTAAATTCTTTGAGGTGTTTATTGCACCTTTCATAATCTGGCCCCTGCTACATGATACAGCCATATGGAGTGACATGTAGTTCCTTGAGACCTATACTGGAAGTGGGCATTTTTAGGTCTTGACAGACACTATTCTTTCTGTTTTGTTACTCATCTCAGCTTGGACTTTCTTCAAAAAGTCTTCATTAATACCCCAATATCATCTAATATTGGTTACATATTCTTGCATATTTCCATAGTACTTTCTGCTTATCCCTATTACAGCATGTGACATACTGTGTTATTGCCTGTTTAGTTGTCTGTTTCCTAAATTCCTGGAGGGCAAATACAATATTCTATTGGCTGCTCTGTTGCTTTTCTTTTTTTCTTTTTTTTCCCCCCTTTTTACAGTTGTCAGCAACTTTGGAGCTACTTTCTTCAGGTCCATTTCCTTTCTTCTTTCCTTCCTTCCTCTCCCCCCTTTCTCTTTCTTTTTTCTTTTTCTTTTTTATATTTTATTTATTTATTTGAGAGAGAGCAACAGAGCAAGCACAAGCTTGGAGAGCAGCAGAGGGAGAAGCAGACTCCCCACTGAGCAGGGAGCCCGACATGGCATTCGATCCCAGGACTTTGAAATCATGACCTGAGCCAAAGGCAGACACTTGACTATGTCGCCTAGGTGCCCCCACCATTTTTTTCCCCCAATTAAAATTGTATTTATTTTTTAACTTATTTAGACGTTAAAAATGAAAAACAGTTTATCCATTTCTCCTACCACCCACCTATGCCATGCCTTCTAGCAACTATCAACCTGTTCTCTGTATTTATGAGTTTGGCTTTTGGAAGTTTTTTTTGTTTTTATGTTTTGGAGTTTTTTGTTTTTGTTTTAGATTCCACATGTAAGAGAAATTATACAGTGGTGGTTATTTCTTCATCCGACTTATTTCACTTAGCATTAATGCCCCCAAGATTTATCCATGTTATCAAATGGCAAGACTTCATTCTTTTTTATGACTGAATAATATTCCATTGTGTGTATATACCACAGTTTCTTTATTCTTCAATCAGTGAACACTTAGGTTGTTTCCGTAGATTGGCTATTGTAAATAATGCTGCAATGAACATTGGGTAGGGGGAGTATGTATATCTTCTTTGTTAGTGTTTTTTCTTTTCTTCAGATAATACCCATAAGTGGAATTGTTGGATCATATAGTAGTTCTACTCTTAGATTTTTCAGGAGCCTCTATACTGTTTTCTGTAGTGGCTGTACCAGTTTACATTCCCACCAGAAGTGCACAAGGGTTCCCTTTTCTCTACATCCTCACCACCACTTGTTATTTCTAGTCTTTTGATAATAGCCATTGTAACCGGTATGAGTGATACCTCATTGTGTGTTTTTATTTTTTTAAGATTTCTTTATTTTAGAGAGAGCAAGCAAGCAGGGAAGAAAGAAGAGCGGTAGAGGGAAAGAATCTCAGGCAGATTCCCTGCTGAGTGCAGAGTCCGACAGGGGGCTCAATCCCATGGCCCTGAGATCATGATCTGAGCTGAAATCAAGGGTCAGACCCTTAACTGACTGAGCCACCCAGGTGCTCCCCTTATGCGATTTTTATTTGCATCTCCTAATTATTAGTAATGTTATCATCTTTTCATGTACCTGTTGCCCTTAATATGTGTTTGGGGAAATGTCTGTTTTAATCAGTATTTAATCAGTATTTAATTCAAAAACTCCATTTTTGAATTGGAATTATTTGGGCTTCATTTTTGTTTTGCTGTTCAGTTGTAGGAGTTCTTTTATATTTTGTACTATTAGCCCTTTATCAGATACTAGATTTGCAGATATTTTATTCCATTCAGTAGGTTGCCTTTTCATTTTGTTGATAGCTCCCTTTGCTGTGTAGAAGCTTTTTAGTTTGAGGTAGTCCCACTTGTTTATTTTTGCTTTTGGTGTCAAATTCAAAAATCATTGCCAAGACCTCTGTCAAGGAGTTTACTACCTATGTTTTCTTCTAGGAGTTCCATTGGTTTCAAGTTTTTAATCCATTTGAGTTTATTTTTGTGTCCAGTGTAAGATTATGCATAGTCCAGTTTCATTCTTTTGCATACAAACTGTCTAGTTTTTCCACCATCATTTATTGAAGAGCCTGTCCTTTCCCAATTTTATATTCTAAGCTCCTTTGTCATAAATTAATTGGCCTTATATGTGTGGGTTTATTTCTGGGCTTTCTGTTGATCTTTGTGTCTTTTTATTCCAATACACTACTGTTTTAATTACTTTATCTTTGTAATAAAGTTTGAAATCAGGGAGTATGATACCTTCAGCTTTGTTCTCCTCTCTCAAGAATCAGGCAGTGGGACGCCTGGGTGGCTCAGTGGGTTAAGCCTCTGCCTTTGACTCAGGTCATGATCTCAGGGTCCTGGATTCAGGCCCGCATCAGGTTCTCTGCTCAGCAGGGAGCCTGCTTCCCACCTCCCCAACCCCCACCCCCCGTCTCTGCCTGCCTCTCTGCCTACTTGTGACCTCTCTCTTTCTGTAAAATAAATAAAATCTTAAAAAAAGAAAAAAAATCCAGCAGGGAATTTTATGCCTCCATAAACATTTTAGAGTTGTTTGTTCTATTTCCGTGAAAAATGCCATTGGGGATTATGAGAGCGATTGCATTGAATCTATATATTGCTTTGGGTAGTGTGGACACTTTTAACAATGTTAATTTTTCCAGTCCATGAGCACAGACTATCTTTCCATTTATTTGTGTTTTCTTCAGTTTTGTTGTTTTTTTTTTTTTTTTAAACTAATGTCCTACAGTTTTCAATATGCAGGTCTCTTACCTCCTTCATTAAATTTATTCCTGGGTATTTAATTCTTTTTGATGCTTTTGTAAATTGGACTTTTTAAAAAATTCTCTTTTTAAGATTTATTTATTTTAGAGAGAAAGCACGAGTGGGAGGGGGAGAGGAAGAGGAAGAGATTCTCAAGCAGGCTCCACGCTGAACACAGAGTCTGATAGCACTTGATCCCACAACCCCAAGATGTTTCTTCTTTTTTCTTATTTTAATTTTGTAATAGTTCATTCTTCATGTATGCAGCAGATTTTTGTGTATTGATTTTGTATCCTGCAACTTTACTGAATTTATTCTAACAGTTTTTTTTATGGCTTTAGAGTCTTCTATATATAACAACGTCATCTGTAAATAGTGACAGCTTTACTTCTTCCTTTCCAATTTGGATGCCTTTATTTGTCCTGCCTAATGGCTAGGATTTCCAATACTATGTTGAATAAAAGTAGAAAGAGTGAGCTACTGGTCTTTTTCCTGGTTTTAGAGGAAGAGCTTTTAGCTTTTCACCCTTGAGTATGTTAGCTGTGGGCTTGTCGTATATGGCCTTTATTCTGTTGAGATATGTTTCCTTTATACCCACACTGTTGAGAGTTTTTATCATGCATGGATGTTGAGTTTTTCACATGCTCTTTCTTCATCTGTTGAGTTGATCATCTGATTTTTATCCTTTTATTTTGTTAATGTGGTATATCTCATTGACTAATGTGCAGCTGTTGAGCCATCCTGCGTTTCTGGAAAAATCCCACTTGATCAGGGTGTATGATCCCTTAATGTATTGTGGAATTCAGTTTCCTGATATTTAAGTTCATCAGGGGTATTTGCCTATAATTTTCTTTTCTTGTGGCATCTTTATCTGTTTTTGCTATCAGAGTAATGTTTGCTATCAGGGTAATGTAAAATTACCCTGTTTGGAAGTTTGGAAGTTTTCTCCTCTTCTGTTTTTGAAAGAGCTTGAGAAAGACTCAGTTCTTCTTTGAATGTTTGGTAGAATATAACAATAAGAACCCATCATAAAAGGAAGACCTGTGAGTATGCTGCCTTGTAAGAGACTACTTTTCCAAAATAGATATGCCAGGCCACAAAACAAATCTTTTTTTTTTTTTTTGTAATAAATATTAGGTGTTTATTGTACAAAGTTTCTTGCCATTTTTACTAAAGCAAGATTTTTTTTCTCTTTACTTTTTTAAAATTTTTTATTTTTTATTAACATACAATGTATTATTAGCCCCAGGGGTACAGGTCTGTGAATCACCAGGTTTATAGCACTCACCGTAGCCCGTACCCTCCCCAGTGTCCATAACCCAACCACCCTCTCCTACCCACCTCCCCCCAGCAACCCTCAGTTTGTTTTGTGAGATTAGGAGTCTCTTATGGTCACAAAACAAATCTTTTTTTTTTCTTTTTCTTTTTTTTAAAGATTATTTATTTATTTATTTGACACAGAGAGAGAGAGAGAGAGAGAGAGATTGATCGATCGATCACAAGTTGGTAGAGCAGCAGACAGAGAGAGAGGGGGAAGCAGGCTTCCCCCCAATGTGGGGCTCGATCCCAGGACCCTGAGATCATGACCTGAGCCGAAGGCAGAAACTGAACCCACTGAGCCACCCAGGTGCCCCCACAAAACAAATCTTAATAGAGGATTGAAATCATATCAGGCATCTTTTCCAACCACAGTAGTATGAAACTAAAAAATGATTTTTACAAAAAGACTGGAGAATTCATGAATTTGTGGATATTAAACAGTATGCTGCTGAACAACCAGTGGATCAAAGTAGAAATTTTTAAAAATGCCTTGAAACAAATGAAAATGGAAATATGACAGATTTATGGGATGCAGCAAGAGCAGTTCAAAGAGGGAAGTTTGTGGCAATAAATGCCTGCCTCTTTAGACAAGAGAAGTCTAAAACCTAACTTTATACCTCAAGGAAGTGAAAAAGCAACAAATGAAGTCCAAAGTTAGTACAAGGAAGGAAATAACAAAGATTAGAGCAGAAATTGATAAAATAGAGACAAAAAAGACAACAGAAAAGATTAAGAAAACTAAGAACTGGTTCTTTGAAAAGGTAAAATTGATAGGGACGCCTGGGTGGCTCAGTCAGTTAGGTGTCTATCTTCGGCTCAGGTCATGATCCCAGAGTCCTGGGATCAAGGCTCCTGCGTCAGGCTTCCTGCTCAGCAGGGAGTCTGCTTCTCCCTTTGCCCCTCCTCCCTGCTTGTGTTCTTTCTGTCTCTATCAAATAAATAAATAAAATCTTGGGGAAAAAAAAAAGATAAAATTGACAGACCTTTAGCTAGCATCACCAAGAAGAAGTAGTAAGGGCTCAAATAAAATCAGAGATAGGAAATGTTACAACTGATAGCACAGAAATACAAAGGATTAGAAGAGATTTGTTGTTGTTGTTGTTAGGATTGGAACAGATTAGAATAGTTACTTGCCAACAAATTGGACAACCTAGAAGAAATGGATGAATTCCTAGAAATATGCAGCCTGAATCAATACTAAATCATGATGAAGTAGAAAATCTGAACAGATGAATTACCAGTAAGGAGGTTGAATCACTAATCAGAAAACTCCCAACGAACAAAAGTCCAGGATCAGACTCCTCCACTGGTGAATTCTCCTAAACATTCAAAGAATTAATGGTTGCGCTCTTTCACCGGCAACTCATATCGTGTGTGGCACATTCATTCATTTAGTCTTCATTTATTCAGCAAATATTTGTTGAACATACTTTATATCCGGCAGTTTATTTTAATTTTTTTTAAAGGTTTATTTTTTATTTGAGAGAGAGCACAAGCAGGGAGAGGGGCAGAGGGAGAGAATCTCAGGCATACTCCCCACTGAGTGCACAGAGCCCAAAGTGGGGTTCCACTTGGGGCTGGATTTTACCACCCTGAGATCATGACCTGAGCCGAAATCAAGAATTAGACATGAACCTATTGAGCCACCCCGGCACCCCTGTCAGTCAGTTTAGAATGAGTTGGTCTAAATTTCTTCTTTAGAAATGAAGTCCTGTTTGGGTTTTCAGTTTTTATGATATCAAGGAAGTGACTTCTAAAGATTATTATTCAGTGGTCAGTGTATAAATATATTTTCTTTGACCAGTCTTAGATAATCCCTATAGTTGATGTTGTAGTGGAAGTTTAGCAGAAATGTATGTATGTGTGTAAATAATAACTGAATACATTAATGTAAGTATGTAATAGTATTTTGAATAATTATAGTTTTTAAAGTTTCTAAGTATATAGTTAGAAACACCTGATTATGGCAAGTCATGCTTTTAAAAAGCAGTGTTTTATTATGACTTTATTTCTGGATTCCCTACCTTAAAATATTGAAGAAAAAAATTTAAGTAAAACATTTAAGTTAAAAAACATTTAAAATGAAATTTCTCTTCATTTCCGTTTATTCAGTGGATCTTTTTTAGTAGTTGGAAAAAGCTGTGGTAGTTCCCAACTGTGTTAGAAACAGTTGTCAAGTGTGGTTCTTTACAACGTGAGACTGGGAGCTGTTTCTAAACACACAGTTACTAGCACAGATTTGCTTAAGTTTCCAATCTCATCTGTGGCTATGGGTAAGTAATGTGGAATATGTATAATATTTGTGGAGAAAAAAACTATTATAAATTAAATTCCATAAACTCTAACTTCAGGTTACTATATAACCTAAAGGACTTTGAACCCCAGCCAAGCAGTAGTATGTGCAGTTGTACATAGTAATAGTTTTTTGTAAGCCTTTAAGATAGTTAAGTATATAAAAATTAAGATGTTCTTCTAGCTTCAGAATGTATATTCATCTGTTCTTTTGTTGAAATGAATCCTACTATAAAATTTTGGTCATATTTAGTGTCCTGGAGTTCAAAGATTATTTTTTAGTTAAAGAAGTGTGCTTATTTTCTAGACAGCTTTACTTAAACCTTAGCTCCTATTAATAGTGAAGACTCTGGTGTATTTGTATAGGGTTTACAGTAAAACCTAAAAAAAATTACAAAATGGAAATGTGTGTGTGTGTATATGTATAGCATCCCTTTAAGTTGCATGGTACTATCTTTTAGAGCACTGAAAAGGGTTTTTTGTTGTTGTTGTTTAAGATTTTATTTTTGAGTAACTCTACACCTATAGTGGGGCTCACACTCCCAACCCTGAGATCAAGCATTGCGTGGTCTGCTGACTGAGCCAGCCAAGGTGCCCTAGAGCACTGATAAGGTCTTAATAAAAGTGTATGTTTGTCCCTGATTTTTTAAAATATAGCTACTAGAATATTAAGAAATAAATTAAAAATTACATATGTGCAGGTGCCTGGCTGGCTCAGTTGGAAGAGCATGTGACTAGATAGGTAGATTTCAAAGAGCATTTTATTTTTTTATTTTTTTGAAAGATTTTGTTTATTTGTCAGATAGCACAAGCAGGAGTAAGGGCAGAGGGAGAAGCAGGCTTCATGCTCAGCAAGGAGTCGGATGTGATGTCCTCGTTCCAGGACCCTGAGATCATGACCTGAGCCAAAAGCAGATGCTTAACTGACTGAGCCACCCAGGTGTCCCCAAGAGCCTGTAACACTTGATCCCTGGGTCATGAGTTCTAGCCCTACATTGGATATAGAGATTGCTAAAAAAAATAAATAACTTAAAAATTACATACATGGATCACATTCTCTTTCTACTTAGATATCGCTGGCTGAGTATTTCCTAACTGAAAATTACATTTTCTTAAAGTTATGGTTGAAATTGAGCATTTTTGGTATTGAGAATTATTATTAGTCTTAGATTACAGCTTGGCATCTAAATATTGGCATTCTAATATTAGATGTAAAGGTGAAACTAAAAGTTAAAAAAATTTAACAAAATGTTATTTTGAGGACTTACTTTTAGACTTTGTTGTTGGAACAAACCCATAACTATACTTTATGATTTCTTGATTCTTGGATTAGAGCTAGTTTGACAGTTAACATTAACCATTTTATTCATTGTCTCATTTATTTATTTAACAGTTTTCTGTTTGCTTGCTTCATATGTGCCAAATCTATCTTGGGGAATGCTTCTCCATAATTACAGGAGGGAACAAAAAATAATGTATGTGCATGTAAATGAGCGTATGGAGTGGGAGGTAGAACGAAATGAAGCAGTACCTGTCCAGGTTTTTGTTTTCTGTAAAGTAGTACGTTAAGGTCATCATAGTTCGCCGCTAGTGATGGTTCCTAGGAAAGATTCCTTGAATTGAATAAAACTAAAGTATTCTCCTTAGATGTGAATCCACATTTATTGAGTACTTAGTGGACAACAAAGTAGACACTGCGGAAGAATATAAACAAAAGGCTTTGGTGCACCTGAATAGCTCAGTGGGTTAAGTGTTCAACTCTTGATTTTGGCTCAGGTCATGATACCAGGGTCCTGGGATTGATCGCCGTGTCGAGCCCTATGCCAGAACTCTATTCAGCAGAAAGTCTGAGATTCTCTCCTTCTCCCGCTGCCCCTCCTTTGCTCTCTGTCTCTCAAATAAATAAATCTTAAAAAAATTAAAAAAGAGGCCTTGCCCTCAGGGCTTATATTTTTGTTAGGAAAATATGGCATAAACCAAAAAAAGTAAGTAACAAGATAAGGCAGCTATGACATACAATATTACAAATACAATATAATACAAATACAATAATAATACAATTCTACAGGAATTCAGAAAATGAAAAGAACACTAATGACTAGATTTTTTTTTAAATCCTTCTCCTTTGCTTATTATAATAGTGGCCAAGTGATCTTTTCAGAATAACCCCATTTTTAAATACCTTCTAGCACTGTAACTTACTCTCAGAACAGTCAGTGGTAACTTATTATGAGAACTGTATAGAAATTTAGCATAGATTCTTTAACTCAGCACAAGTAAGAATTTAATACAGTTCTTCTAGAACTGAGCTTTGAGTGCTTCAGTACAGGACAGTGTTTACAAATGGGAAGTTTAGGTTATGGTGGCATTACACAATTCAAATTATGTAGTTTCGTTTATTTGTTTGGTGTGAACTTCTTGTTGCAGCTGAGTTAACTAACACCTTTTCTTTCCATTAGTACCTCTTAATTCCCTCCTTTTCAGTCTTTAATATTTATTGTGTTGATGGTGGGAAGGAAAGGATTCTGGGGTGGGTGAGTGAAGTAGGTATCTTTAATAATAAGATCTATAGATTTTAAGTAGGAATGGGAGTGGGGTGAGAGAGAACGTTGTAAAGGATGAAAAGTTTTGAGAATATACTTCTGAGTGTTACAGAAACTGCCAGCAACATTATAAACCAAGCTGATAGAGATAAATCATCCCCACATGCATACACACTACAAACATATGGAAATGTAACACAAAACAAGAGCAAAACTGTAAATACATAGCTAAGCTCTAAAGAAGGAAAGAAGAGAAGGAAACCAGAAATGAGAGAAGTCAAATCAAAGCAGTAAGTGGGAGTTGGTGCTACTGTATAAAATAGCGCAGAGATCTTTTGGTCCTGGGATATATCTCCTAAGGGATCTAGGGCGGAGTTTTAGTGCATATATGGGGATAGGAGATATGTGGTCTTGGTTCTTTTCAAAATAGAGCTAGCACTAAAACCCAGGCATACGGCCTAGAACCTGAAACAAGAGTCTGTAATTGTGCAGAAATTTAAGTGACCAGTGATAATCTAAAAAAGAATATAAAGTAAGCTTGTGTAAAATTTTTAAAGAATTTTAAAAAGGGAGATGAGGCATGATGATGTAATAGGCCTGTTTAAAAAAGAAACCGTAAGACTTGAAAAAAGAAAAATCAACTTTCAGAAGCCTGCTTCCCCCTACCTCTCTGCCTGCCTCTCTGCCTACTTGTGATCTCGCTCTCTGTCAAATAAATAAATAAAATCTTTTAAAAAATAAAATATTTTATTTATTTATTTATTTATTATTTGACAGAGAGAGCACAAGAGGGGGAACGGCAGGCAGAAGGAGAAGCAGGCTCTCCCCATTGAGCAAGGAGTCCAGTGCAGGACTCAGTCCTGCACTGGACCTAGGACCTAGGACCCTGGGAGCATGACCTGAGCTGAAGGCAGATGCTTGGAGTCCCCAAGATCTTTTTTTAAAAAAGGAAAGAAAATCTAGCAACAAATGGTTAAGAACTAAATCTAAAATGTAATCTAAAAGTAAAAAGTTGAAAATACAAGATTGAAAAATACTAGGCTGACATAAAACACAACAAAAAGCTGTTAGGAAAATGCGATCAGGCAAAAATAGATTTATTTTATTTTATTTATTTGAGAGCAGGAGCAGAAGGAGATAGAGAATCTCAGGCAGGCTCCACACACAAAGTGGAGCCCAGCTTGGGGCTAAGTCTCACAACACTATATCATGACCTGAGCTGAAACCAAGAGTTGGACACTTAACCAACTGACTGAGCCATCCAGGCAGCCCTCAGGGAAAAATAGATTTTTAAGGCAAAGCATTATTAAGGATTAAAGAGAACCATTGCATAATGATGAAATAATTCACCAGGAGGAAGTAATAAAGTATACAAAGCAAAATTTTACATACTACAAATAAAAGACTACCTACAGATATAGTGAGAGATTTTTGCACGTTTTATTCAGAAGCTAATAAATCAGATCATCACTACCACCATCCCCAACAAAAGTAAACACATAAATTTTGTGAACAACACAGTTAACAGACTTGATCTTTTAGATGCGTTTAAACTTTAAAAAATAGAACGTAGATGTTTCATTCAAGCACACACGAAACAGAAATTAACCACATACTAAACTACAAAGGGATGATACCACAAATAGGCATATCGCATTGGGTACAGTACGGTTCATAGAAAACTTGCTTGGTTTTCCAAGTTTCATTTGAAAGTGGTGTTAGTAGAATAATATTTAAATGAAATAATAGCAAAAACATTTATTGAACACTCAAATGAGCCAGGCACACTGCTGAGTGTTTTGCATGTGTTACTCTGTTTAAATCCCTTCAGCAGCCCTGTGAATTACAAGATACTGTTGTCTTTAGTAGATGAGAGAAGTTAGGCTTAAAAATGTTAATTTGCCCAAGGTCTGCTACTGGGAAAAAAAACTCTCTTTTTTAATATTATACTGCTTTAAACCCCACCTTTTAAAAAACATCTTTGTTATTGTAAAATACAGCCAGGTAGAGAAATTCCTAATAAAACAGACAAAGAGGTTATCAAATCATTATGAAGGCATTGAATTATTTCTAAAGTTGGTATTTTAATACCAACAGGTCAAGGAATAGAACTTTGCTGGCCACTGCAATACCCTTTTGAGTGCCTGTTCCAATTATAATCCTTTTCTTTCCCCTACAAAAAAGCAGTTTTATGATTTTTTTTTTTGCTTTTTCTTTATTATTTTGATACCAGAGTGTATGTTCTTAAGCAGTATGCTTTAGATTTGCCTATTTCTTCCCCACTGTTTTTCCCATGCAGTTTATTTGTTGAAACTGTTAACAGTCTGACCATTTAGAGTTCCTTACAGGTTTGATCATTTTCAGATTAGGTATTTTGGCAAAACTTGGTGAGTGCTGTTGTGTTCTTTCATCAGGAGATCAGTTATGTCTGGTTGTTTTTCTTTTTGTGATATTAGGAGCTATTGATTTTCAGCGGTTAAATCCATTATTTCTTCATTTTATTAGTGAAATGTTTCTCTAGAGAAACTTTGTGTCAGCTAATACTTGATTACCTCATGGTTCAATTTATATAAGAGAGGAAGAATAAATGTTTACTTCCTGTTTTTTAAAAATTTTTTTAAGTGTCATTACTCATGGATTTAAATACATTTTTTTCAGTTCATTTATTCTTATGGATGCTCAAATTATCCCATCTTTGGCCAGTAGGAGCCTCTTCAAGTTAGCTTCCTGCCATCATGGAGTTTACATATTTTAGTAAATATATGTACTTATAAGCATATTTATGTAGCTTCAAAACACACACACTAAACACATTGTGCTGTATGTTTTGGATTTTCATACTTACTATATATTAGCAGCAGTTCCTTATCAGTCTGTATAGAACTGCTTTATATTTTGTCTATTTGTCTAGACAAATATAATTTTTTGTCAAAATATATTATGTCTATTTGTCTAGACCACATAATAGCCTATTGAGTTTATTTAATAGTTACTAATGAACATTTTGATTATTACCCTGCAATATTATAAACAGTACTGTAGTAAATATCCTGGTACGTAATACTTTGCCCACATGCGTGAATATAGTTACAGAATCAATTCCCAGAAATGGAAACACTAAGTAATAATGGCTCTTCCAAATTGCTGTCCTTAAAGCAATTAGAAACTTTTTTCCCCTCATATTATCCTTTGATGATATTAGAATGTGATCATACTTTTTGATCTTTGATAGCCTGCTACATAAAAAAATCTCATTGTAGTTTTTATTAGCATTTAAACTTGATTCTGAGTTGTCTTTTCTTATCCTTGGCCTAATTCTCTATTGAATTATTCATCTTTTCCACACCAATTTATAGGCATGCAGATATAATAAGGAAATTAGTCTTCTATGACATGTATTGCAAATATTTTTTCCTTATTATGTTGCTCCTTTAATTATGTTTACAGTGTTCATTTTCTAAGCAGAATTTTAAAACCTTTTTTATATTACTCAAATCTATTAGCTTTTTTTTTTTTTTTTTTTTTTTTTTTACTATTTATACTTAGAAGAAGAGTTAAAGTACAGTACAAGGAAGGTTTTTTTCCCTTAGATTGCCTTTCAGAATTGGCCAGTTTCTTATCCCAGCATGCCTTCTAATGCTTTAGTGTGTATTTTCTACAAAACAAAACTAAACTAAACTCTCCTAAATCACTGTACTACAGCTGTTAAAATCAGAAAATTAACATTGACACATTACTGCCTTCTAATCCTTTGACCCCCATTCAAGTTTCACTGATTGTCCGAAGAGCAACCTTTTAGCAAAAGGATCCAGTTCAGAACCATATTTTGCATTTAGTTGCTTTACCTTTTCTGTGTTCTTCATCCTGGAACAGTTCCTTAGACTCTGCTTGACTTTCAAGACTTTGACAGTTTTGAAGGTTAATAAAACAAATTAGAATAAATTTAAGTTTGTCTGAAGTTTCTTCAAATTAGATTTAGGTTATATATCTTTACATTTAGGTTATATAAGCCAGAAGTGATGCGGGCTTCCATTACTCTGTTTAATTATTTGACGAATCCCTCTACTGTATTCAACCAGTCTTCTAGTTCCACCATCCCTTCTTCTTTGTGATGTCCTTCTCTCCCTACTCTTGCTCTGACTCTCCATTTTAGGCCGCTCTCCCACCTACCCACACCCCACAAACTTCTCTTACTCTTCTTGAGCTCCAGCACTTTTTGCCACAGTTTGAGTCTACGCGCTGTCTGCATAGATAACCTTTTCGTCCTACTTGATGTCTGATACCCTGCACTGAGCTGTCCCTCTCTATGGACACTCTCCTCACCCTGCTTTGAATCTGACACCTCTTGCAAGACTACTGTTTCCACCCCCACTTGGACTGTAACCATTGTGGTAGGAAGTCTTCCATTCCTGTCGTCAAGTGAACATGCTCCTCACCTTTTTTTAAATGCCTTCCAAAATTTGTGTTACACGTCTTCTCCACTTTAACACTATAAAAAATAATTTTCATTTTCTTTTATTGATTTGACTTTTTTGTATTTAAATATATGTTCTGGGGTACCTGGGTGGCTCAGTCATTTGGGCGGCTAACTTTTGATTTCAGCAGCTGACTTTTGGTTTCAGCAGCTGGCTTTTGATTTCAGCTCAGGTCGTAATCTTGGGGTCCTAGGATCCAGCCCTGTCTTGGGCTCTGTACTCGGAGTCTGCTTCAGGATTCTCTCTCCCTCTGCCCCTCCCCTTGCTCACTCACTCACTCTCAAATAAATAAATAAATTTTTTAAAAAATAAATATATATGTATATATATGTTCTACTTTGAAATTTATTGTGAAGTAAGAAATGAAGTCCAGCATTTCTTTGAGATGTTTATCCAGTTGGCTGGTATTTTATTTATTTGACAGAGAGAGAGTACAAGCAGGGGAAGAAGGAAAGGGAGAAGCAGGCTCACCACTGAGTAGGGAGCTGAATAGAAAGCTGCAGGGCTTGATCCCAGGACCCTGGGATCATGACCTGAGCGGAAGGCAGCCGCTTACCGACTGAGCCATGGGTGCACCCCAGTTGGCTGGGATTATATATAAACGTTGTATCTAAGGGCACCTGGGTGATTCAGTTGGTTAAGCATCTACCTTCAGCTCAGGTCATGATCCCAGAGTCCTGGGATCAAGCCCCACATTGGGCTCCCTGCTGAGTAGGGAGCCAGCTTCTCCCTCTGCCTGCCACTCCTGCCCCCCCCCCCCGTGTCATTATCTCTTGTTATCTCTCCCCCTCTCTCAGGTTAAAAAAAAAAAGTTGTATCTACCTCCTCTCCTCCTAAAACATTTATGAAGTTTCTTTTTTTTTTTTTTTAAAGATTTTATTTATTTGACAGAGAGATCACAAGTAGGCAGAGAGGCAGTCAGAGAGAGAGGAGGAAGCAGGCTCCCCGCTGAGCAGAGAGCCCGATGCGGGCCTCGATCCCAGGACTCTGGGACCATGACCTGAGCCGAAGGCAGAGGCTTTAACCCACTGAGCCACCCAGGCACCCATTTATGAAGTTTCTTAAAAGCATATTGCATCTTAGAGTTTTTTGTTTTTTGTTTAAATGGGTGTCATTTTTCGTGTTGCTTTTGTTTATAACAGATGATGATGTACCTGCAGATATGGTTGCTGAAGAATCAGGTCCTGGTGCACAAAATAGTCCATACCAACTTCGTAGAAAAACTCTTTTGCCAAAAAGAACAGCGTGTCCTACAAAGAGCAGTATGGAGGTAAATTAAAAGTAACTGCTTTTCTTTTAGTAATGAGAGAATTGTTAGAAAGGGAAATGTCACCATTTTTAAAAAAATAATGCTTATGTATGGTAAAAATATTTGCTTAATTAGTTTTCATTTTGTTTTTGAAGGGTGCCTCAACTTCAACTACAGAAAACTTTGGTCATCGTGCAAAACGCGCAAGAGTATCCGGAAAATCACAAGATCTGTCAGGTATTTCCTTTGAGAACACTAAGGGTTGGATTAAATCTTCTTAATTTTGTTGGATACCAAAAAATTAAATATATTTTAGTGGTGCATTTGGAATTGAGAAGATGATATTATAGAATAAGCATGACAACCCTGACCTCTCACTCTTTTTTGACTTTATTGCTTAAAAGTACATTTTATTAACCAGTTTCTGAAATGGTACATAACAGCTAGAAGAAAGAATACTTAAGTTAGGACAGAAGAACGTTAATGTGTGTGTTATTTATCAAAGCAAAATGTTTATAAAATGATTGTCATCAAAAAATCTATTCATTAGATAAAATGAAAATTATGTTCTTTAAATAGTAAGAAACTTGTTGCTAGCACAACAAATAGATTGTTATATTCTGTTTGCTAATCTCTTTATAGCAGCACCCGCTGAACAGTATCTTCAGGAGAAACTACCAGATGAAGTGGTTCTAAAAATCTTCTCTTACTTGCTGGAACAGGATCTTTGTAGAGCAGCTTGTGTGTGTAAACGCTTCAGTGAGCTCGCTAATGATCCAATTTTGTGGTAAGTGAAATTTTATTTCTTACTATCTTGAGATATATTATTTGCCAACCCAAATGCTAAAAGATGGTAGGGAAGTTGAAATGCGAGTTGGTAGTTATAGTTGGAATAAAATCAGAACGCTTATAAATTCCAAGTTTCCTATTTATCACAATGTAGGTGGTTGATCCAAGCAGCATTTATAAAATAATAAATGAAGTATTTTCTGTGCACCTTATCAGTTGACTAGCAACTGAGTGGTGGGAAATGTTTTTCATTTAAATTTAAGCTTTTTAGAAACAGAACTATGTCTAATTTAAAACAGGTAATTCAATCTGATAGTTTACTGTGAAAGTAGATTTTGATACATCACTTCTGGAAAATAGCTTGACAGTTGTATTCATGAACCTTAAAATATGCATGCCCTTTGACCCACATTACTCCACTTCTGGAAATTTTTTTGCCTTACATACAAATTTTTTATAATAGCATGGTTATTAGTGGGGGGAAATTAGAAATAATCTAAATGTCCAGCAATAAGGGAATGTACTAACAATGTAATTTCTACTTGAAGGGTGGTAATAAAGGCATTTAACAATAATTTTTACAGAGTTGTTAGTAACATGGGAAAATGCTGTGTTCTAAAAAAGTTTTTGAAAAGAGCAGAATACAACATTTTAGATGTTACATAATCACAACTCTAATAAATGAAACTATCTATAGATAACAAGACTGGAAGGAAACACTGTTTTGTACAGGAAGTGATAATAGTTCCTATGACTACATTTCTGAGATTTAATGGTTTTTGATAATAGGATGTAAATGAACTGAAGATACATGAAGAGTTGGGGGCCTGGGTGGCTCAGTTGGTTAAGCAGCTGCCTTCAGCTCAGGTCATGATCCCGGAGTCCCGGGATTGAGTTATGTATCAGGCTCCCAGCTCCTCGGAGAGTCTGCTTCTCCTCCCTCTGACCTTTTCCCCTCTCATGCTCTCACTGTCTCTCTCAAATAAATAAATAAAATCTTTAAAAATATATATATATGAAGAGTTCAGAGTATTCTATCGAAAGCTGTCCTTTTAATAATAACTGTGTATGAGCCTTTCACAGTATGGGTGGCCTTTTTCCCCCCTAAATAAATTTTGAAGAATTGACACTTTATTTTGGGAATGGACTATTTTTTATTATATGTAGTTACATTGTTTTTAGCAAAAAACTATTTTACAGTTAAAATTTTGGCTTTTTAGATTCTTAAATGTTTTTGAAGCATCAGATAATTTTTTTAGTTGTTTAAAGTACTTTTTATGAAGAAATCTTTCATTCCTTTCCTCCTACAGGAAACGATTATACATGGAAGTTTTTGAATATACTCGCCCTATGATGCATCCTGAACCTGGCAAATTCTACCAGATTAATCCAGAAGAATATGAACACCCAAATCCCTGGAAAGAGAGTTTCCAGCAGTTGGTATGAAGTATAAATAGAAAATACTGATTTATATTCATAAATAAAAGTTTCTTTAAAAAAAAATTAATTTAAACTCAAGAATAGGTTTCAGGCCAGTGAAAATACTTACCAGTCAACAAAATGTTCAACAATTCTTTCACTACTAATGTATTTATTAATAATTTAAGCAGTGGCAGTAAGCATCAGTAGCCTGAGAGCAGTTACACTTTTTATGGGTCTGTTTGAACCTTTTCTTAAATTATTAGTGTTCAGTAGTTGTTTTAATTTTTATATGGTCCTTTATGAGTAGTTCTCAACTGGGGGTGATTTTGCTCCACAGGGGACATTTGGCAATGTCTGGAGACATTTTTGGTTGTCACAACTGGAGAAGAGGATTCTACTGGTATCTAGTGGGTAGAGGCCAGGGATGCTGCTAAACATCTTACAGTGATGCACAGAACAGCCCCCAACAAAGAATTACTGTCCCAAAATATCAGTAGTGCTGAGATTAACAAACTTTATCCTTTCTTACTGGATATTAAAGTCATAAGCTGTTTCAGATTTTAAATTGCACTATGCAACAGAAAATTAGAATAATTGATAATTGTTTTCAATATTTAATTAAAAATATACAGTATTAATTTAGAATATGTTTACATTAGTAGTCAATGTTTGTTTCTGGTTTTTTTGTTTTGTTTTTTGTTGTTTTGTGTTTTTTTTTGACATTTTAGTATAAAGGTGCACATGTAAAGCCAGGATTTGCTGAACATTTCTACAGTAATCCTGCAAGATATAAAGGAAGAGAAAATATGTTGGTATGTTTGATTTGTATTTTTATAAGACTTAAAATGGTAATCTTTCAGTTCTGTACTGACACTTTTATTTTTTTCTAGTATTATGATACAATTGAAGATGCCCTTGGTGGGGTACAAGAAGCTCATTTTGATGGACTTATCTTTGTTCATTCTGGAATATACACTGATGAATGGATATATATTGAATCTCCAATCACCATGATTGGTGCAGGTATACTGAAATGCATTGTCATTAAAATTTTAATGTATTTTTTACATAATGGGTTTTTAAAATGGACTTAAAATCCAGGTGAACATTGATAATAGCTTTATGGTTAAAAAAGAGTAGGAATATTACCTCTTGCAGTGAAAACATGAGGGTTCAAAAAAAAAGGTGAGGGTTCAGAAATTACAGATGTATCTTATTTTTTTTTTCTTTTTGTTTTGAGAGAGAGAGAGAGAGAGATGGTTGGGGGGGTAGAGGGAGAGAGAGAGAATCTGAAGTAGGGGCTCGATCTCACAACCCTAAGATCATGACCTGAGCCAAAATCAAGAGTTGGACGCCTGACTGAAGCACCCAGATGCCTCAGTTTCTTTTTGTTTTTTTTTTTAAGATGTGGATCTTGATGTCTGTAGTTTGTCCAATGCCTTAGTTATTCAGTAAGGAAAGAAAGTTACTTGTTTTATCTGTCATTTGAAAATAAATATGGTTACTGTTTCTATTGCTGTTTTTAATGAAACAGATGTCCTTGGTAAATTTTTTCATAGTGGCTCAAAGCTATTTTTTTTTTTTTTTAAGATTTTATTTATTTACTTGACAGAGATCATAAGTAGGCAGAGAGGCAGGCAGAGAGAGGGGGGGGAAGCAGGCTCTGCGCCGAGCAGAGAGCCTGATGCGGGGCTCGATCCCAGGACCCTGAGATCATGACCTGAGCCAAAGGCAGAGGCCCAACCCACTGAGCCACCCAGGCACCCCTCAAAGCTATTTTTATAGTCAAGTTTCTAAGAATAAATGTAATGAAATAGTTGTTGAGCACTGATCAGTCATTTCAAGATTTGTATTGATTTTTTTAAGGACACAGTACATGGACCATTTTAAGATAGCTAGTAATTATTATTTGCTATTAAAAGTTGCATTTACTGCCCTTTCTGCTTCCCTCCCCCATTTCCACCACAGAGAAAAGGGAAAGAGGGTATAGAAAATCTTGCTTAGTGATTTGTAGTATCAAATTTCCAAATCAATTATCAGATTTCCAAATCAAGGCCAGTATTGAAAATAAGTTTAAATTAGATATTTCTCTCTTTCTCTACCCACTCATCATCTTTTTCTGGTGCTGCTGGAAGTGATTTTGTTTCCATAAGAAACCATTTTTTATTATGCCATTGTATTTGATAAAAAATACTATTAGAAGTTTAAACATTATTAGAAGTTGTTGGGGCGCCTGGGTGGCTCAGTGGGTTAAGCCTCTGCCTTTGGCTCGGGTCATGATCCCAGATGGAGCGGGTCGTGATCCCAGATCGAGCCCCGCATCAGGCTCTCTGCTCAGCGGGGATCCTGCTTCCCCCCTCTCTCTCTGCCTGCTGCTCTGCCTACTTGTGCTCCCTGTCTCTCTGTTAAATAAATAAATAAAATCTTAAAAAATATATATTGTTGGGGCGCCTGGGTGGCTCAGTGGGTTAAGCCGCTGCCTTCGGCTCAGGTCATGATCTCAGAGTCCTGGGATCGAGCCCCACATTGGGCTCTCTGCTCAGCGGGGAGCCTGCTTCCTCCTCTCTCTCTGTCTGCCTCTCTGCCTGCTTGTGATCTCTCTGTCAAATAAATAAATAAAATCTTTA
>NW_019154102.1:731551-741006 GCF_002288905.1 Enhydra lutris kenyoni | reverse complement strand
CGTTGGGGCGCCTGGGTGGCTCAGTGGGTTAAGCCGCTGCCTTCGGCTCAGGTCATGATCTCAGAGTCCTGGGATCGAGCCCCACATTGGGCTCTCTGCTCAGCGGGGAGCCTGCTTCCTCCTCTCTCTCTGTCTGCCTCTCTGCCTGCTTGTGATCTCTCTGTCAAATAAATAAATAAAATCTTTAAAAAAAAATATATATATATATATATATATTGTTATACATGAATTTGAGTATAATGGTAGTCAAAGAATACCCACATTAAATATGACTGCCTGTAGTGAAGCCAGTGAAACATAGTTACCTCATAAAATGATCATTATTCTTACCTACTCAGTACTAATTTTTTTTTAAAGCTCCCTCTTCATATCATGCTAAATAAAACAAGGTAGAGAAAGAAATAGCAAGTGATTTCACTTATATGTTGAATCTAGAAATCAAACAACGATGAAAAAGAAACAGACTCATACAGAACATATAGGTGGTTTGCAGGAGGGAGATGGGGGGGCAGATGGGCGGAAAAGGTGAAGGGGATTAAGAAGTGCAAACTTGCAGTTATAAGATAAATGTCACAGGATGAAAAGTATAGCATGGGGAATATAATCAGTAATATTATAATAATAGGGTGCCTGGGTGCTTTACTTGGTTGGTGTCTGACTCTTGATTTTGGCTCAGGCCATGATTCTCAGGATCCTTGGGGTTCTGAGCCCAGCGGGGAGTCTGCTTGAGGATTTTCTTCTTCTCTCTGCCCCCTCCCCACTTGCACATGTTCTCTTTCTTTGTCTCTTAAGTAAATAAATCTTTAAAAAATAATAATAAATTTGAATGGTGACAGAGACTTAACCATAGTGAGCATTTTGTAATGTATACAGTTGTCAAGTTGCTATGTTCTACACCTAAAGCTAATATGTCAACTTATAGTTCAGTTGAAATTTTTCTTAAAAAATGAAAATAATCCCCCCTCAAAAAAGTACCCAGCCTTAAAAACAATAAAAAAGTTTCTGTATTATTAGTTTTTTTTTTTTTTCTTTTTAAAGATTTTATTTATTTGACAGATCACAAGTAAGCAGAGAAGCAGAGAGAGAGAGGAGGAAGCAGGCTCCCTGCTGAGCAGAGCACCTGAGCAGGGCTCAATCCCATACCCTGGGATCATGATCTGAGCGGAAGGCAGAGGCTTTAACCCACTGAGCCATCCAGGCACCCCATGTATTATTAGTTTTATGGCAGAGTATTTTTACTGATTAAAAAATTGAATTTTAGGGGTGCTTGGGTGGCTCAGTCATTAAGCGGCTCCCTTCGGCTCAGGTCATGATCGCAGGGTTCTGGGATCAAGCCCCACATCCAGCTCCCTGCTCAGCTGGGAGTCTGCATCTCCCTACCCCACTCCTGTTCGTGTTCCCTCTCTCTCACGCTCGCTCACTCTCTCTCTGTCAAATAAATAAAATCTTTCCCTCAAAATTGAATTTTATTTGAATTTCATCTGATAAATAATGTGATTTTAAAAAAATAAAGATAATATGTTTTAAAATATCTTCCCCACAGCACCTGGAAAAGTAGCAGATAAAGTTATTATTGAAAACACTAGAGATTCAACCTTCGTCTTTATGGAAGGTTCTGAGGATGCTTATGTTGGATATATGACAATAAGGGTAAGGAATTTTAAGAGTTAGAATATATATGTCCAGACCATTTAAGGCAGTGGTTCATACAGAATTTCAAACAAAATTTCTACTTTTCAGTTTAATCCTGACGACAAATCTGCTCAACACCATAATGCACACCACTGCTTAGAGATTACGGTAAACTGTAGCCCTATTATTGATCACTGTATTATCCGAAGTACATGTACAGGTTAGTGTGTTTCCCTTATGTTTTATTATAAAATGAGTCATTGTGTTGTTGCCCAGTAGGTTTTTAAATAAATAATTTTTCTTACAGTTGGCTCTGCAGTATGTGTTAGTGGTCAAGGTGCATGTCCCACTATCAAACACTGTAACATCAGTGACTGTGAAAATGTTGGACTTTATATAACAGATCATGCACAGGTATTTTTAACTTTTATGGGTTTTTTCTTTCTAAAAGTTTTTTTTAAGTTCTGCTAATACCTACTTCTGATTAATTGTTGTAGGGAATATATGAGGATAATGAAATTTCCAATAATGCTTTAGCTGGGATTTGGGTTAAAAATCATGGAAACCCAATTATTAGACGGAATCATATCCATCACGGACGTGATGTTGGTGTGTTCACGTTTGATCATGGCATGGTAAGAACATTTATTCTTAATAGAAAAACTGACTTAATATCAGTTTAATTTCTTCTTTCTTTCGTCCTTTTTTATTAAAAGATAATTACTTTTAAGTAATCTCTGAATACCTGTTGGGGGACTCCAACTCAAAATCCAGAGATCAAGAGTCACATGTTCTACCACCTAAGCCAGCCAAGTGCTCCTTATCAGTTAAATTTCAAATAAGTTGCTGGATTTTCTCATCACCAAACTAGGTGAATTAAAGAATATAGGTTTAAAAGAAATCTCAGCACATTTTAAAATCAATATGCAATATTCTGTAAATTCATGAATCTAATATTATGTGCATGTAGAGAAGATGGAGTCCTTAGGGAATTGGTGTAATCTTTGACGGCAGTAAGATCTAATCCAGTAGTTCTCAAATATCATTGTGCATGAAAGTCACCCAGATTAGGGGTACCTGAGTGGCTCAGTCAGTTAAGTATCTGCCTTCATTTTAGGTCGTGATCCCAGGGTCCTGGGATGGAGCCCCATGTCAGGCTCTCTGCTCAGCAGGGAGCCTACTTCTCCCTCTCCCTGTTCCTGCTGCTCCCCCTGCTTGTGCTTCTCTCTTTCTCTTCTTTCTCTGTCAAATAAATGAATGAAATCTTTAGGGATAAAAAAATCACCCAGATTGAGTAAATATAATGTAATATAATGGGGACCAGGATATGCATCTTTAATAAGCACCATAAGTGAGTTGAATGCAGGCTGTTTTGTAGGCTACAGTTTGAGAATTAATGGTTTCATTATAAGTTTGACTTCCATTTTATTCCTCTTAAAATTTTTTTGGCAGAATTTTAGTAAGAGATACAATGGTAATATCGGTTCTAAAACTCTTAACGCAGTGATTAATTAGGCATGTTTATGGATGATACTATATTTTAAGTACTATTGTGTCATTTTACACAAGTTTCAAGAGATGCAACTTTTTTAGCTCTTTTAGGCCAGTATTTCAAAATAATGCTCTCTGGCGTCTGTTCAGGTATTCTTTTCATTTAATGGCTAATTTTCATTGAGGCAATTTTCAAGTCCTATTACAACTTCGGCAACATATTTTGTTAAGGAGTTAGAGATGGGCGAGGAGGTGATGGTATGGTGGCCAAACAGGATTGTGCTGAAGTTTTGGGTTTTTTTGGGTTTTTGTTTTCTTTTGTGTTGTTTTTGTTTTTTAATTCTTTTTTTTTTTTTTTAACTTTTCTGAAACCTCCTTGTGGTGAAGTTTTATTGCTGTTGTATGAATCAGGCAACAGGGGATTGTTGGATTCACATATACAGATTGTCAGTTAATGAAGGAAACTTTTTAATTTTTGTTGTTTGTGCCTAAAACCTTAATGTAGAATCCTTTTTTAAAACTATACTAGACCATGGGGCGCCTGGGTGACTCAGTGGGTTAAAGCCTCTGCCTTTGGCTCAGGTCATGATCCCAGGATCCTGTGATTGAGCCCCGCATCAGGCTCTCTGCTTGGCAGGGAGCCTGCTTCCTCCTGTCTCTCTGCCTGCCTCTCTGCCTACTTGTGATCTCTGTCAAATAAATAAATAAAATCTTAAAAAAAAAAACAAACCTAAACTAGACCAGGAGGGAGTACTCCTCTATGAGGTTCTGATTAGACCTAAATAGTTTCAGCCATCTAGTGCCATCATATTCCTGGGGTAATTGCAGCCTGAGAAGAACAGTTCACTTAAAACATAGGCTTGGGGTATGCCTACATTTTATTTGGTTAAGCGTCCAACTCCTGGATTCTGCTCAGGTCATGATCTCAGGGTCATGAAATTGAGCCTACATCAGGCTCTGCACTTAGCACAGAGTCTGCTTAAGATTCTCTCTCTTGGGTGCCTGGTGGCTCAGTCATCAGGTTGTGATCTGGGGATCCTGGGATCAAATTCTGCATCGGGCTCCCTGCTGCACAGTAACTCTGTGTCTCCCTCTTCCTCTGCTTCTTTCTCTCTCTCTCTCTGTCTCTCATGAATAAATAAAATCCTTAAAAAAAAAAAAAAATTCTCTCTCTCCCTCTCCTTCTGCCACTCCCCACCCCCTACGCACACTCATGTGGTCTCTCACTCTTAAAAAAATTTAAAAAGTAGGGGCGCCTGGGTGGCTCAGTGGGTTAAAGCCTCTCCCTTCTGCTTGGGTCATGATCCCAGGGTCCTGGGATCAAGCCCCACATTGGGCTCTCTGCTCAGCGGGGAGCCTGCTTCCTCCTCTCTCTCTGCCTGCCTCTCCACCTACTTGAGATCTCTGTCAAATAAATAAATAAAATCTTAAAAAATAATAAAATAAAAATTTAAAAAGTAGGCTGTAGCTTGGACCTATCAATAAGAAAGCAGAGTGGGGGAAAAATAAATAAATATAATAAAAAGAAAGCAGAGTGGAGATGACCACTTGTCCCCCTTCAGCTGAATTAAAGAAATTGACATTTCATGGCACATTGTACTTCTTTTTTCCCAAGAAGTAGGGAGCATGGGTATTATAGTCTGGAAGGCAAAGGTATGGAGGATGTCAAAACATAAGAATCTTGAAAATCTCCCCTCCCTTAGAGGCCTGTATTAGCTATAGTTCCTAATTGGCTCTCTTATTTTGTAATGCTATGCTAGTATTTCTTTGCCTGTGTTGCCTTTAGACTTTGCCCCAGAGTATCATATATTTTTTAAAGATTTTATTTTTTTATTTGACAGAGAGATTACAAGTAGGCAGAGAGGCAGGCAGTGGTGGGGGAAGAAGCAGGCTCCCCACTGAGCAGAGAGCCCAATGTGGGGCTCAATCCCAGGACCCTGAGATCATGACCTGAGCCAAAGGTTGAGACTTACCCTACTGAGCCACTCAGGCGCCCCCCAGAGTTTCATATTTTTGCATGCCTCTGGTCTCATTGACAAAAGAGATTTGAGGTACCAAGATAATTTTAACCTGAATAAGCATCCTCATTTTTAAAAGACCTATGGTGATGGTCACTTACAAATTCACCATAATAATTTACTCCTCATCATGCACTCCTGATACAGGTTATATATAGATACATATTTAGGTTTACACATCTTTTAAGTTGTTTTTAAACAGCTCTAGGCAATGCTATACATATATAGCCCCATTAAGGATTAATAGAGATTTAAAAGCCATTACAGATTTGTAAGGGAAGGATGAAAATTCAAATCTAATGTCTAGGGCCTATCATCTATTTTAGTATTGTGACACAACCCTTTAAAATCCTTTGGTAGAATGTTCTTCCCATTTTAGGTATTCTTTTAGCTTGTTTCTTTGTGTTGACAGCCCATGATTGGTATAACATCACTGAAGATAATCTTTTTAAAATTCTGCTTTGTTTTCTGTAGAACTTCAAAGAATATCAGAATAAACATTTAAAACTAGTTTCTGTACTGTCCACTTTCTTTAAATATACATATATATTCTCTGAATTTTTGTTCCTTTTTCTCTCCTGTTGCGATACTTAAAATTTAAATTTCTAAATTCATAAGAATGAATCATAAAAGATTTTGTACTCTTTTATTTTAAATAATTATTTATGTAAAAATACTACATGCACAAGTATAAAGGACACCTCTAGGACATCACTAAGGCATGACTAGCATTTGCCATTGTTAGCTTCATGTTTAACTTTGAAGTATGAACTTCCCCTGTGAAAAATGAGAAATTAAGCACTTTATATTTCAGCCTGTCTCCATCCCATCACTTATATTCTTAACTTTTTTTTTTTTTTTAAGATTTTATTTATTTGACAGAGACACACAGCAAGAGATGGAACACAAGCAGTGGGAGTGGGAGAGGGAGAAGCAGGCTTCCTGCTGAGCAGGGATCCTGATTTGGGGCTCGATCCCAGGACCCTGGGATCATGACCTGAGCCGAAGGCAGACTCTTAACAACTGGACCACCTAAGCACCCCTATATTCTTAACTTGTCTTACATAAAGGTTTATAACTTTTACATTCCTATAGTTATTGGTCAATATTTATCCTATATTTGTTTACCTTTAGTCCTTTTATAATAATTCCTTCATTGCTGAATTTTTTTATTTTGATTAATTCTTTGTATGGCTGAATTTTCTCATCTAGCCATTCATTATTTGCTTATTTTTAAAAGAATGGTTTACAGGTATTGTAGCTTGAATTCTTGCCACTTGAGAATGGCTATCCATTACTTTTTAACTTGGCTCAATATACATAATTTTTTTTTTTTTAAGATTTTATTTATTTATTTGGGAGAGGGAGAATGAGAGAGAGAGCATGAGTGGAGAAAAGTCAGCAGGAGAAGCGGACTCCCTGCTGAGCAGGGAGCCCGATGTGGGACTCGATCCCAGGACTCCAGGATCGTGACCTGAGCTGAAGGCAGTCGCTTTGACCAACTAAGCCACCCAGGAGCCCCAATATACATAATTTTGATTATACTTTTTTCCCCCTCTACATTTTGTAGTCATGTTTTTATTTCTAGCATTAAATGTGACTGACAAGGAGATCATTTTGGTTTTTGTCTGAGATTATTTTGGGTTTTTTTTTTCTTTCTGGTGATGATTTGCTTTTCTTCTTCAGTATGCATAATGTAGGTTTTTGTTATTGTTGACCTTGTGTTGTTTTGCTGGTTTTCTCGTCCATATGTTCTTTGGAAACTTGCCTGTGTATTGCTTTGTTCTTTAATTTTTATGTGATTTCCTCAAATCTGTGCCCCTTACTGTGTCTCCATAGTTTTGTCTTGTTTTTTTTCCCCACAGTGTGATTTTTAATCCCTAATTTTTAATGTATTTTGTTTTACAGAATTTTTCTAACATATGTGAAAAAGAGAATAGTATAGTGAATGAATCCCCATCTTCAACAGTTATCAATTCATGGCCAGTTTTATTTCATCTATACTTAACCACTCTTTACTGTCTTCTCTACTCTCTAGATTGTTTTGAAGCAAATCCTGGACATCATCATCTCATCTGTAAATATTTTAGCATTCATCTTTAAAAGATGGGGATTCTTTCTTTTTTTCTTTCTTTCACATAATGGCAATGCCAGTCTCATTCCTAAAAACAATTTTTCTATCAGTGTTCACAAGTTCCCAGAATCTTTGTTTAATATTGAATCTATTGCAGAGTGTTATTTTTGTAAAAATATAATTAGAATGCCATAGCAGTGCCAAATTGCTATAAAATTTTGGAGACATTCTAAATTTATGAATTTAACATGACAGATTGACAGATGACAGATTATCTATACTGAAATGTCGCTGCCTCTCCTTTCATTTTCCTTTGCTTTGGATAGTCTCAAATAGGAAGCATAAGTTTTAGAGGTTAAAAATTGCACATTAGTGTACATTTTTGCTCACATTTACTTCTTGTGCCTGTGTTATTTCTCTGAAAATAATACTGTGGGAGTGTTTCCTTTTCATGTTCTGTTCATGCCACTAGATCTGATCACCTTAGAGAAGATCATTAGCTGGGCTTATGAGAACCTTCAGTTACTTGGGGAAAACATTTTATTGGATGACCCCAGAAAAATCATTTCTGTCTCTATCAAAAGATACCAAATTGCTAAGAACTTCTTCTATATTTAAAATAAGGGCTTGGGACACCTAGGTGGGTCCTGGGTGGCTCAGTCTAAGTGTCTTCCTTTGGCCCAGGTCATAATCTTAGGGTCCCGGGATTGAGCCCAGCATTGGGTTCCTTGCTCAGTAGGGAGCTCCTCTCCCTTTTCCTCTGTCCCTTTCCCCTACTGTCTCTCAAATAAATAAAATCTTAAAAAAAAAAAAAAATCCCTGCTTTTGGAGTTCTGTTAACATACATTGGAATTTTCATGGTTTGCATCTTACAAGGCAGAGTAGAATTCTGTCTATATCCTGCTTACATTTCTGAATTACTATGACATTTTACACTAAAAACATCTCTTAAAATGAATACATTTTATTAAAACTTACCTTCGGGTGCCTGGGTGGCTCAGTTGTTAGGCATCTCCCTTCGGCTCAGGTCATGATCCCAGGTTCGAGCCCCACACTGGGCTTCCTACTCATCGGGAAGCCTGCTTCTCCTTCTCCCACTCCCCCTGCTTTTGTTCCCTCTCACGTTCACGCATGCACTCACACACTCTCTCTCTCTTTCTCTCTCAAAAATAAATAATATATTTTTTAAAAATCTTAAAGTAAAATTGCATTAACTGAACTCTTTAAACCCATAACAAGAGATCGGTTTCCTTGTAAAATTATGACTGTTCTATCTGAATGTGGTAAAATGACAGTTGGCAATGTAGGGGCTTCTGGTTTTAAAAGCATGAAGAGTGGGACACCTGGCTGGCTCAGTTGGTGGAGCGTGTGACTCTTGATCTCAGGGTCATGAGTTTGAGCCCCATGTTGGGAGTAGAGTTTACTTTTTTAAAGGAAGAGCATGAAGAAAAAAAAATGGTTTTTACTGCTTTCTTTTCTTGAATGTTATCTTAAAAGATACAGGTTCCAAACTTTGATGGAATTAAGGAACATTTTTAACCTTTAAATTACAACATGGTAAATGGCTAGTTGCCTATTACCAAGCCAGCCATTACAGATTAGAGCAAATTATAAAACCTTATATTCATGGGGCACCTGGGTGGCTCAGTCAGTTAAGCATCTGCCTTCAGCTCAGGTCATGATTTCAGAGTCCTGGGATTGAGCCCCACATCAGGCTCCGTGCTCAGTGGGAAGCCCGCTTCTCCCTATCCTCCCCACTCATGCTCTCTCTCACATTCGCTCTCTTTCTCTCTCTCTCTCTTTCTCAGGTAAATAGTAAAATCTTTAAAAACAAAAACAAAAACAAAAAACAAACCTTTATGTTCAGGAAGATAAATTGGTAAACCTGATGTGAACATAAATATGTTGAGTTGTTTAAACAACTGGTAGTGAGTTTAGAATAGAATTATCAGTAGGGACCTAAGCAAAGGAAAAGAATAACATAATTACCAACTTTAATAAAAAGTTGTACAGCAAAGAATATATACTTATATTTTATGACTCAGCTATGAATAGCACACTAATAAAACCAAAATTGTGCTATCACTACATTGGAAGGATACAGTGTGAATGCATGTGATAGGAGATAGAAAGAGTTAAATTCTTACCTTCCATAATAGAAAATGAATAGACATCACCTAAAACTGCAAACTCCAGATACAGCAATACAAATCTTTACTTAAAAATATAGAGGTGGGGGG
>NW_019154102.1:689628-731451 GCF_002288905.1 Enhydra lutris kenyoni | reverse complement strand
GGTGGGGCGCCTGGGTGGCTCAGCGGGTTAAGCCTCTGCCTTCGGCTCAGGTCATGATCTCAGGGTCCTGGAATCGAGCCCCACATCAGGCTCTCTGCTCAGCAGGGAGCCTGCTTCCTTCTCTGTCTCTGCCTACATCTCTGCCTACTTGTGATCTCTGTCTGTCAAATAAAAAAATAAAAAAATATAAAAATATAAAAAAAATATAGAGGTAGATAAAAAGAGTCAGCCAGAAGAATTGAAAGTGGGGGACTTTGGATAAGGGAAAATGAGGAGAGGAGGCTGCTATTTGCCTTAGTAAATTTGTGGATCTAGTTGACTCTTTTAATTATACAAAATCAAAACCTAGAGAAAATAGAGCATCCCTACATTTGAATCATTTTTAGTCAATACATAGCAAAGTATACTTGCAGTACTGTGTACTTGCAAAGTATAGTTGCAGTATAGTCAAGACGTGACAGTGCCTGTTATTGAAATCATTTTGGAAATCCAATAAGCAGCATACCTTTCCTTGCCACATTCTGAACAGATTATGAAATGAAGCCACTAAGTAGCGTGAGAAGGCTGAAATAATTTTATTACCCTTAAAAGATTAAGTTGGAGATTACAGCCTTGGACAAGAACCAAATGGGTCTGATTCACTGCACCCCAAAATTAAATAAACTTACTACTCCACAGACAAATATTGTGATGGAACCCCACATCAGGCTCCCTGCTCGGCGGGAAGCCTACTTCTTCCTCTCCCACTCCCCCACTTGTTCCCTCTCTACTCTGCCTCTTTCTGTCTAATAAATAAATACAATTTTTTAAAATAAACAAAAAGATTTGATAGAGCATAAGGAGGAGGAGCAACAGGCAGAGGGACAGGGAGAAGCAGGCTCCCCACAGAACAGGGAGCCCTTGTGGGGCTAGCTCCCAGGACCCTGAGATCATGACCCAAGCCGAAACCACCTGGGTGACTGAGCCACCCAGGCACCCCAGAGTAGCTCTTTTTAATGTAATCCATATATGAAGAAGTTCCAGATAATTTGTTCTTTGTGGAAAACGAAACCTGAAACTACTTTTGAATATTACTCAGAGGTCTATTTTCTTAAAGAGTTAAATAATGTAGTAAACCAGAGTATCACAATTATATCCTGTTTTTAACCTTCACTAGATTTTGCAGAAAGTAATGAATTCCTGCTTTTGCTATATGCAAAGTCTTGTATAGATACAACAGAACTTAATATAATCCTTTCTATACAGAAGCTTAGGATCAGGGAGGAATGGACATGACAAATAAACAAGAACAGTACAAAGCATTACATAGAGGTACCATAAGAAAATTCTTAGTACTTAAAGGGAATTTAAAGAAAGGAGAGCATATTCAGTTTTTGAAGGGAAATAGACCAGAAGTTGAAGTGGCTTTTACAAGTGCCATTTTGGGAATATCTTATTTTTTTTTTCCTTAATATTTAGTCTTGATTGGAGGTGCCTGGGTGGCTCAGTCCCCTGAATGTGTCTGCCTTTGGCTCTGATCATGATCCCAGAGTCCTGGGATTGAACTCTGGTTGTGCCCCCTCTTGCTCACTCTTTTGCTCTCTTTGTCAAATAAATCAATCTTTAAAAAAAAAAAAATTTAGTCTTGATTGAATCTGAGAATTTAGGATATCAGTATTACTGTAACTTATTATCATTACAAAATAAGTCTGTCCATTATAGAAAATTTAAGAAATTCATAGAAGTATAAAAAATACAAAAGCAATCTATCATATTTCTCAGATAATCACACCTTCATATTTTTGTTTTATCGTTCAAGTTGTATTTTCTTGAAATAAAATTGAGACCATACTTAGTATATACTGTCTTTAAGTATATACTGTTCCTTTTATTTAACACGATAGCATGTAGAGCATGAATACAAGTTAGTCCATTCCCTGTTATTGGCTAAGGTGAACATTATTTTCTATGTCTTTTTCTGTAGTCTCTGATTATGTCCTTAGGTCACCTTTTTAGAATTTGTTTTCTTGGGACATTTTTAAATCTCTTAAGAGTTGTTTTTTTTAAGACTCAATAAATCTTTGTTAAAGGATGTGTATATTTATTGGGTGATAGTATTTATTTGCATTTATTAAATAAGTCTTCCCTTCGTTTTCTTCCCTGGCTTTGCATATACTCAGACCAAGAAGAATTGTGGTTCTCTGTTTCACCAAAACATTTTAAATCTCTTTTATTCTTCGTTTATCATTTGAAATTTCGTGTGTATCTGTGTTTTATTTTTAACCTTGAACATTTCTGATACTTAATTTTGAGGCATACAGTAAAAAGGTCATTTTTTTTTAATGTCGTTTCTTTTTGGAAAGTAGCCTTACCTTCAGTTTGATTTCTGTATTTTTCAGGGTTACTTTGAAAGTTGCAACATACACAGAAACAGAATAGCAGGCTTTGAAGTAAAAGCCTATGCTAACCCCACAGTGGTTCGATGTGAAATTCATCATGGGCAGACTGGAGGAATATATGTGCATGAAAAAGGAAGAGGACAATTCATAGAGAATAAAATCTATGCAAACAACTTTGCAGGTGTATGGATTACCTCAAATAGTGACCCAACAATAAGGTAATTATATATAACTATGGATGGAAATTACTTTTTTACTTTTTATGTTATATGAAAAGTCAACCTTTAACTCTTACTGTTTTTCCTAGACACCTGACCACTGCAAAATAGATCTTCCTAGTAAATGTCTATGCGTCTGAATGAGCAAAGCTGTTGTATTTATTTTTGGGTGTTCTGTTTGTTTTCTAGTGATCTAAGTCATGCATAATATTCTTTTATGAACAGTTGCAAATGTTATGATTTTAAGTTTATCAAACTGCATTATAAATGAGTGTATAGGGCCATGTTCTTTTCTTGGAACCTGAATGACCTTGTCTTCTCTTTTTTTTGTCTGAGAGTCTGCAGATAGCATAACTCAGGAAAGTAATTAACTCAAAGATTCTTGGACAGAGAGATCAAAAATAACAAAAAGTCAGAACTTCAGGCCATCACTTTTCTTTAGTAGTTCCTACCATTCCCTCTGGCTGCATTAGTAAGGAAACAAACAGATCCAGTCTGAAAGGCGTTGGCTAAGACTATAGAACCAGAACTATTATAATTTAATCAGTAACAAGGAATTAATTTTAATTGCCAAGTTTTATTTTCCACTGGCTTTATGAAAGTAGATTATGAGATTTCCATCTTGTTAATATTCAGCATATGTGTCTAGACCAGCTAAAAAAAAGTTCTAAATGTATCAGCTATTTTGAGGGGAATTTTTAAGAATGTTACTTTGTCTCAAATACTAGGTGGCTCTTTTGTTAGGTCTTAGAAAGAAAACAAAGGAACTTAGAAATTATCTAGTCTGAGTCCCTTGTTTTTACAGATTAGGAAACTGTGACCCCTAGAAGGTAAATAATTTTTTAAGGTACCATGAGTATGAGTGGCCCTGTAGTTGATTGTGTTAAACAAATAAGCTTTTACTGAATAGAGATTTATTTTTTATTATTTACCATAATTATAGGGGGAATTCTATATTTAATGGAAATCAAGGGGGAGTTTACATCTTTGGTGATGGACGAGGCCTTATTGAAGGAAATGACATTTATGGTAAGAATGTTTTGTTCTATAAAATTTTGGAGCTTGGCCTCTCTTCCTGTCATTAGCAAAATATACCACTTTGAAACCCTCCAAGAAGTGGTGATACAATTTCTTTAAATTCTCAGTAAAGATTACTTGTGATGTTTATTTACTTGTTAGTCATTATTCACTTAACATTTACTGGGTACCCAGTATTTACCAGGAACTATACTAGATACCAGTCATGAAAATACAAATAAGACCTTAGTCTGAAGGGAGTATGCAGTTTCCTTAGATTCACTCTTTTTTCACTTTGGTACTAATTGTAAATGTGGGGGTGGAGGTGCCTGGGTGGCTCAGTTGATTAAATGTCTGCCTTTGGCTCAGGTCATGATCCTTGAGTCCCGGGATCAAGCCCCACAGTGAGCTCCGTGCTCGGTGGGGAGTCTGCTTCTCACTCTCTCGCTCTCAAATAAATAAGTAAAATCTAAAAAAAAAAAAATATATATATATATATATATATATATATATAAAGGGTAAATACTTACTCCTCATTAAAACTTTTTGAGATACAAATTCAGTAGACCACTTGATGTGTGTGTGCTAGACACGGATATGTTCCTGGGCTTTCTCTTTTGCTGCTACTTAACTGGATAGTATTTACATAAACCTTATGAAGTAGACACTGTTAAATATCCCCACTTACTGATCAGGAAACAAAGATACAATGAGGTTAAATAACTTAAAGTCACACAGGAAGGTAGAATTCCCGGGGTTCCTTACTTGGCAGCCTGGCTTCAGAGTCTCTACTCCAAACTATTATGTCTATACTGCCTACAGTTTTTCTTTTTATACTCCTAGTTCCCTTAGTTTTGTTTTTTAATGCTCTCAAACCATAAATATCTTTCTGAACATGACATATTTCACAAAATCATGCTTTTCCTAAAATTCTAAAAATTTTGACTACATGTAATGATGTAAAATTCTTACTGTGTTCCATGAGGCTCCATATGTTGACATTGTAACTTTTATTTTTAAATAGGCAATGCATTAGCAGGAATTCAGATTAGGACAAACAGTTGTCCAATTGTTCGACATAACAAAATTCATGATGGCCAACATGGTGGGATTTATGTGGTAAGTCAATGAATATAGTTCTAGAATGTCATGCCTCAAAACCAGAGAGAGAGGATGGAAGAGGATAGAATTATATCTAGCCTTGAGTAGGCCATATTTAGCTTACAGGTATGAGTTTATGACTGTCTTTAATATTTATACAATAAATAACACTCTTGTTCTCCCTGCCAGTATATGAATGACTTACATAGTATGTGTAGTGTTCTGTAAAATTCAATCAACTGAGTTTAGACATAGAGAATATACCTTTTTTTATTAAAGTCTTTAATTATAATTGGTATTATGGGCTGACCTCTCAAAACCATCGATTGGCTGAGTTCTACTTTTACCCTGGAGTTTTGTTGATATGACTATGCTGGGAGTCTGAAATTTTCCAAAAGTAGTAAGTAAATCCATAATATCACTGAAAGTACTAATAATACTAGACTTGAATATTTCTGAATATTTTTGAAAAGTCAGTTTTTCATTTGAATTTATACTAAAACATAATTGAGCATCTTACAAGATTTTCAAACCACGTATTGGTCCTATACCTTCTGTTAGACCATGGTGTATCTGGAACTGTTATAACAGATTCAAGTGAGAAAATGTAGGAAATTTCAGAAAGGTCCTTGTGTAATGCCAGGTATGACTCTAATTTTTATTTTCAGTTTTAAATTTCAGTCTTAAGTCTTCTCAAAATAAAAATAAGTATTTTAGTAACCTGAGACCTTATTTTGAATGATTTCACCAGTAATTTGAAATAGCTGTTAGCGGGCGCCTGGGTGGCTCAGTGGGTTAAAGCCTTTGCCTTCAGCTCAGGTCATGATCTCAGGGTCCTGGGATCGAGGCCCGCATCGGGCTCTCCGCTCAGCAGGGAGCCTGCTTCCCCCTCTCTCTCTGCCTGCCTCTCTGCCTGCTTGTGATCTTTCTCTCTCTCTCTGTCAAATAAATAAAAATCTAAAAAAAAAAAGAAAAGAAATAGCTGTTAGCTTACTAAATGAGAGACCTTCAGTTTGTTATATATCTTAGAATGAAATAAGAAGCTTAAAAGTACAAAATCACATAAAGAACAGTATAAAAACTTACAGAGCTTCGGGGCGCCTGGATGGCTCAGTGGGTTAAAGCCTCTGCCTTCGGCTCAGGTCATGATCCCAGGATCCTGGGATCGAGCCCCGCATCGGGCTGTCTGCTCGGCAGGGAGCCTGCCTCCCCCTCTCTCTGTGCCTGTCTCTCTGCCTACTTGTGATTTCTGTCAAATAAATAAACAAAATCTTTAAAAAAAAAAAAAAAAAAAACTTACAGAGCTTAAACTCAAGTAAAGGCTACACAAAAGCAATGTTACTACCTCATCCAGGTGAAAAAATAAAAACTGAAATTTTTTTATCATAACTGTTTTTAAAGGGGGGAACATACTATAAACTACTTGTTTCTAAAAGCTATATATTGTATCAATGTAATTTTTATTTAGCATGAGAAAGGACAAGGCGTAATAGAAGAGAATGAAGTTTATAGTAATACTCTGGCTGGGGTCTGGGTGACAACGGGCAGCACTCCAGTACTGAGAAGAAACAGGATACATAGTGGAAAGCAGGTAAAATTATTTTGGATTCTTACATGGGAAATAGATTGTTTTATAAACTTTTTTTGTCATTTGAAAAACAATTTTTTTTTAATTTTAGGTTGGTGTTTATTTTTATGACAATGGACATGGAGTGCTAGAGGACAATGATATCTATAATCATATGTATTCAGGGGTTCAGATAAGGTAAACATTTTTCACATTTGGCTTTCTTTTGGGAGGGAATTCGGTGGGAATATGTGGGGTATGTAAAAGAACTTCCCTTGTTTATTTAATGCTCAATTTTTATTCCTCCTTTTGTATATATATTCATGCTCTTATCACATGCTTGGCTTAAATTGTCAGAATATAGCTTTTCTTGAACCAGCTGATGGCAGCCAGTGGCACATATGCCTACCATAGGAACATGTTTCCACTATTCTGTCATCCACTGTAACAGAGTTGCCAGTGTACTCCATCATACTTGGAAAGTAGGCAGCTATATAAAAATACTTGTGAGCTATACCTGGCATGTTGTAGGCACTCAGTAAATGTGAGCTTCTCTTTTTACACTATTTCTGTGAGAGTATTAGTTTTTTACACCCCTCTTTCCTGTATTTTAACAGTTTTAGAAACTGTAGTACTTATAATTCAACCCTTCATTTTATATATGAGGTGAGTATACAATAATAGTGGTCACTTAATCTAACCTCCTCAGTGTAGTTTATATATTAGGAGACTCTATAGTAATAATATAATCTATAACTAAGTGTATTCTGTTGGAAATAGAATTAAACAAAATTACACCAGTGTCTTTACTGACAAATTTCTCAGAGCATCTGGAAAGACACTCCATTGTATACTTATTCTTACTGTGATTAATATAAATTTTTTCACTGTTACCTAACATAACATGGGATATGGGAGTAGAAGCAGTTAAGATGGCATTATTTTCTGTTGTATCCATAGGACTGGAAGCAACCCCAAAATAAGACGCAACAAAATCTGGGGAGGACAAAATGGTGGAATTCTTGTTTATAATTCTGGTATGTTCAGTCTTTCATTTTTTCCTTATTGCTAATTGCCTTTAGAGCTATACTTTCCAAATAACATAACCTAAAATTCTGTACTTGTAGGTCTAGGCTGTATAGAAGACAATGAAATATTTGACAATGCAATGGCTGGAGTCTGGATTAAGACAGATAGTAATCCTACACTAAGAAGAAATAAAATCCATGATGGAAGAGATGGTGGCATCTGTATATTTAATGGGGGTCGAGGTATTGTTAATTTTGCATTAGTAAAAAACCCAATTTTTCATTATTCTTCTTCCATATCTTTAATGATCAGGGACATTGCCAATTAATATAAGCTTTAAGTGAGTGAATCTCAGTCTTTTTCCTTATCTGGTCTTGAGATAGATTAGATTAGTGCCTGGAGATAAAGAAGACAGGTGTTTATACAATTTTTCTTTTCTTTTTGTAGCCATCTTGAGTGTGTTAATTGTTAGGCATTTTTAAGGTGGAATTTGTTTGCATTTTCTCTCTGGACTTTCTTTTATTTAGAATAGTGATATGATTATAATAAACATCAAGGTCCAGTTACAGAACTAGGTTAGAAATTAATTGGCCTGTAACTATATGAAAATGTCTGTAGTAAATAAGTATTGCTTTGTACCTGTTTGCAACTGTTTGTTGGAGAGTGGAATTAATGAAGCCAAGGTGTGTCTGGTTTTGTATACATGAAGGTCAACTCATTTTACATTGAGGCAAAAGTTCCACATCTGCAAATGCATGTTGTTCAGAGAGACTAGGGGAGAATGTCAAATGCAAATTTATCACCGTTCCTGAAATGTCAGTAACCCAGCACTGTACATCTTATATGGAAGGAATAGCCAGTTACTACTACATCATAATCAATGAAATTTACTACTACAGCCAAGCAGTGATGATTCCATTAATGACATAGACTCTGAAAGAGCTCATAATCTAATAATTCAATAAGATGACATATCTGATAGGAGTCTTTACAAGATATAATGAGGAAACACAATACAGTGGATGGTTTTATTTGTAAGGTATTGAAAAAAGGTTCATGGACTAAAATAACTCTTAAGCTGTCTTGAAAAATGAGTATTCACTGGTAAATGTGGGGTGGGGAGGCCATTCCCAGTGTAGAAAAAACAATTCACACTTCCATTTGTTTTGTACTTATTTATTAATTGAACACCTCTATACCAACAACTGATACAGATGCTAAAGATACAATAGTGAATAAAACAGTATAATAAAATACTGTTATATTTTAACAGTATAATAAAACTACATCCCGGAAAGCTTAGAGTCTAATGGCACATTGTAACCAAAAATCTAAAGGAAACCATGTGGTTCTGATTAGTAAGACGCAAAAAGGTACTGAAAGTTGAGGCTAGAGAAGGGGCAGTGCCCAGATTCTAACTTTGTATACGGAATTCAGACTGGATCTTAGCAAAAGCAAAGATTAGAGGTAGGAAGTTGGAGTAGTCTTTTCCAGGGGAATAGCAGTTTAGAGGTCAAAACTGAACTATCACAGGTGGGTTGAATGTCTACAGAAGTAAAAGTTTCATGTTTTCAGAGCAGAAATGCTCATATACAACTAATAATTCACTATACATAAATAGGGTTTATAGGAGTAATATTAGCTAGTTCTTTAATGCAGTGTATGTTTACATGTATTAATTCATTTAATCCTCCTTAAAACCTTGTATGTAGGTGCCGTTATGGCCAGATTAGATAAGGAACTCAGGGAGGTGGTGGAATCTGTATTTGAAGACCTGAAAAGTCTGATTCTTCAGCTCATTTTTAAATCATGTTATACTCTCAGAAGAGAGAATAATAAATTTGGTGGGGAAACTGAAATCTTCCAGAGGAAGTGACATTAGGAAGAAAGAAGGCAGGACATTCCAGGATGAAGAAATAATACAAACCAAAGGCAATAGAGATAAAAATGTGTGTCATATTCAGAGCATAGGTAATGTAGTAAGACAATGGAATAGGTTAGGGGAATATTTTGAAAGGTTTTAAATGGCAACTTAATTTTAAACTTTATTCTGAAAATAGTTTTTAAGCAAAGAAGGAACATGACAGTTGTAGGAAACTGGGAAAAACAGCAGAAGAGAGACTATAGGAAATTATCAAGTAATGATTATAAGAATAATGACCAGAAATAGGGTTTGCATGAAAGCATTGAGGCTGTAATGATTCTAAAAATACTTCAAAGGACCTAATTTTAATTCAGTGTTTGTGAGAAATAGGTGCCAGGCAGCCACCAGGAATTTGTGAGTAAACTAGACATGGTTCCTGGTACCATGGAATTTCCATCTATCTGTTAGAATGGTTACCTGCCATTTTAAGCAGTTCTTGGTTAAATCCTACCTTAAACCCCCCTGAATTACTAATAAACTTTTCAGCTGAGAAATTAGTCCTTTGAGTTTTATACAACACAGTCAATAAGAAACTAAAAACCTGAATACCGCCAAAACTATTAAAATTTGTTATGTGCATAAGCCTTAATCTGAGGAAATATTTTATTATAGGTCTCCTTGAAGAAAATGATATTTTCAGGAATGCTCAAGCAGGTGTTCTCATCAGCACTAATAGTCATCCAGTCTTAAGGAAAAACAGAATATTTGATGGCTTTGCTGCAGGTTTGTATTTTCTTTTGTTACCTGTAGCTTGTTTTCTGTACATTAAAATGTTTGATCTTTAGTATATTAATTCTCTTTTGCTTGATAACTGAAGGGGTGTACTAAGTGTGTTGCAAAATTTGCAATTAACAATGGCTTATAAGAGCACATAATCCAAGTTCTGGATTGTAATGTTCTCAGCCAGACTTTCAAGAAATCTCTCTCTTGCGTTCAGTAGTAATTATGAAACCTTAATTGGGATAGAATGCAGGCTTGTACTACCATTTGGAATACAAATAAATTCAAGCCCTCTGGCCTCTCAAACTTTCCAGGTATTGTGCATGTATTTCAACTTTTTGCCAGGGAAGATGACACTTTTTTTCTTCATATGTACAACTAGTGACTACCTAAACATATTTCTGGGCAGGCATTATCATCATCTGCTTGCCATGAAAATAAGTAGTAAGTTATGAACCATCTGTAGTAAGTAGTATTCCTTTCTTTAGCAAGGATAGTGGACTGTTAACAGTGGAAAATAAATGTTATTCTCAGTGACTCAAACATTTGCATCTTATTCTTTAGACGTTAAGAAACTATAATGTGATGATGCATCTACTGTTTGTAAATTTTACTTCAGGTATTGAAATTACAAATCATGCAACTGCAACACTAGAAGGCAATCAGATTTTTAACAACCGGTTTGGAGGCTTATTTTTAGCATCTGGTGTTAATGTGACAATGAAAGGTATGTTGGAGTCTGCTCTGCCTATAAATACACAAAATATGCCATTAAAAGATAATGGCATCAGAAGCCATTGCTGTCCCTCTGCCAAGTTAACTACAACTCAGAACTACTTTGAAAGCTTTGACTTGTTCTAAACAGTTGGGAGTATCTTACACCAGGAAAATCCATTTTTCTATTTTAAGCTGACTTTTTTTACTTAATTGGTTAGCCTCCTCTGAAGGTCTTTAAAAAGTGACTATTGGAATAATCCTATCTCTATTTTTATCTTAAGTCTTTGTCCTCTAGAATTTTACTTATTTTGTTCTTTTATTGCAGATAACAAAATAATGAACAATCAAGACGCCATAGAAAAGGCTGTTAGTAGAGGCCAATGTTTATATAAAATATCAAGTTATACCAGCTATCCCATGCATGATTTCTACAGGTATATTTCTAAATTACTTGTGAGTCTTGAAAAAGGGGAGATAGTGATTTTCTAAACTGGCAAGACATAATATTTTTACATTTTTCTCTTAAATGTAAGCTAAAGGTAGAGAAAATTGGGTATTGGGAAAATTACCAAGGAAAGAGACTATAATTGAGAATTTTGTATTTGTCCATAGAAAGTTCTCTGTGATCAGTCTGCTTGAGACCACAAATATGGAAGAGCAACAGCAACTGTTGCTATCACTGGAAAGGTGGAACACAATGCTTTTGCTTGGGAGTTTCAAAGTAAAGCTCTAATTAAGTGTCCCATGTACCCCAGTCACTGAGTGGTTCTTGATGCCCTGCCCCCAGATTAAGTATTTTTTAAATGAAAGTTTCAGCTGCCTTTCTACAATTTGCAAATCGTTGTTTTTCTCAGAAGACACAGACCAGGAGATTGACTTGTTAAAGTCCTTTTGCAGAAATTAACCTGGCCTAGAGCTATAAAAATTTTGGTTTTGGTCCTCTTTTCTTGTAAGGTCATATGGTAAAATGCAGTATTTTGAGGAAGTAACATTTCAAGAAAAATAACGTAAGCTTTTGCTTTTTAGATGTCACACTTGTAACACCACAGATCGAAATGCCATATGTGTGAACTGCATTAAGAAGTGCCATCAGGGACATGATGTAGAATTTATTAGACATGATAGGTATGTAGCACACTTGCTTGCTCTGTTACCCACTTATGCCCCCCCTCACTTTCCTAATTTTTGGGTTTTCATTTTGCTTTAGGTTTTTCTGTGACTGTGGTGCTGGAACACTGTCTAATCCTTGTACATTAGCTGGTGAGCCTACACATGATACAGATACACTATATGACTCTGCTCCACCTATAGAATCTAATACATTGCAGCACAACTGAATTCCTTCCCTAAAGAGAAAGTCCTGCCATTCTAACATCATAACTTAAAACATTTTTTTCGGAAGAAGATTTAAAATATTTGCCCATGCTACAGGAAGAGACTGTATTAAAAATGGATACACGAGGTCAGTTGACACTATGAAGCTCAAGCTACCAAAAAGAAAGTGGCAATATATTGACTCAGGATCTCAAAGCTGGGTGTTTTAGCATTACTGTGTAAAGACTTTTGAAGGGACAGAAGTGAAGAAATAAGCTGCAATTTTGTACAGATACCAACTTCTGAAAAAAAGCTGGTGTTTTTACAACTAGCATTGAATGCAGTCCAATTTGCAGTAGTACTCTTCAATAGACAAGCAGCTTTGTTGCTGCCTTTATGGACATGGGTACCAATTGCTTTTGTAATATGGTAAAAATGTGAGCTAGCACTTCTGCGTTTCTTTTGATTTTTTTAACATGTATTCAGATTGAGAAATATGATTTTAATGCTTTAATCTCATGTAGTTTGTTTTTAATTTCAAGCAAATCTTCTTGTACTTGAATGTGCCCTGTTTTGTTAGCACACCTAGACTTGCTGTAACTGTACTCATGTCCCAGTATGTACGTTCTTTCTATGAAAGAGAAAACACTAATCTTAAATTATATCCAGCAATGTTTCTGGTATCCTTTAAGAAAAGTTAAGACTATTATTTCCTTCCCTTCCCTGTGCAGCATTCAAAATCACCCCTAGAAAAAGTGAGTGTTTTAATGAGACTTCCTAGGAAGGGATGCACTGTAAAACAAAAAGTATTCTTGTAACTCAGTTTTGTGAAAGGTAAAAACTACTATGTTTTAAAGTACACTTTAGAAAGTCTCTTCAAAACAGTCCTGTATTTGAACTCTGTTCATAGTTTTTTTTTGAACAGTTTAGACTAACTGCTGGAAATTAAAAACAATTTCCTGCATTAAGCTGAGACAAGTATATATACAGCCCTATACAGTTTCATAGCCCCCCCCCATTTATGTGTATTGGTGACAGTGGGTATAAACAGCCTGAAAGTGTATGCATGTACCATAACATCTAGACTTAATATATTGTGGAGTATTCAATAACCATTATGTAGAAGGTAGATAAGAATTAAAAGGGTTTAATTTCCTAGAAAGAAAATGGAAAAATGGTCATTTTTAAAAAATAAAGTTTATTAGATCATAATGTTGTCTGAATTTACCACCTTTGTCAAAAGCCAACTCAGAGCTTCCAATGTAGTCTAGAATTCCTTAATCAAAGTCAGCAGTTTAGGGACAGCTTCAGCATCTAGAGTCGACCTTTCACTAGCCAGGCAAACTTCCCTTTAAAAAAAAAAAAAAGGTATCAGTTCATGTTTTCCGTAGTGCATGAATAAACCGTAAAGGGGGATGGTGAAGGTCAGCTCCATAGCAAAATTATATGCAAGTATAATTACCGAAATAATCGCAGTGATTGAGTCATCTTCTCAAATTCTCTTGCTTTTCTATGTCCCTTTTGAATAACCTCCTCTGGAAGATTAGCAAGCCTTGCTGCATTAAAGCCGTAGCTTTTAGGACAAGCTCCCTTAATGAATTTATAGAGGAAAGTAATAGTCTCCTGGCTGGGATCCTCACATTCATTTTCTACCATGCATGCCTAAAAAGGAAAATATTTTATTATGCTGTGTTCAGGTGCTAGCAGTGGACATACCTGCCTTGATTCCCTCAAAAATCTAAACTTCTGAAAGCAGTTTATACATACCATGTGGCCCAGGCGCACTGCAACATTTTGAGAATAATCTTCTACTAATGAATGGTAGTGGGTAGAAAACAATGTACGACACTTTATGTTCTCAGCAAGTTCTTTAACAACTGCATTTGCTATTGCTGTTCCATCAAATGTTGCAGTACCTCTCCCTATGAAGGTAAAATGTGCATAAATTATATATCTGCCTTATACCACAAAAGAATGAAAAAGCGGAAAAGCCGGGGGGGGAATAAAATAGTAACAACAATTAGTGCATCCAAATAATAGACCCCGTTTAGCTAAACATCCACTTACCAGCCCTGGGAGTAGGGTACATTCTATTTTTAAAGATTTCCTTTTTAATTAATCTCTACAACCCAACATGGGGCTCCAACTTAAAACCCTGAGGTGAAGAGTCACACATTCTACCGACTAAGCCAGCCAGACACCCCTGCATTTCTTTTTCTTTTTTTAAAGAGTACTCTTCAGGTACCACTGATCTTCAGAAATGTCCTATTTGTTTCTCATTAAATGGTAACTATTTTAATAGGATGAAATTTAGAGCCTTGTAATCAAAGACTGTTTTTAATATTATCTGTTATCTTCCAGTATGGGTCTGAATGGCACTAGAGGTCGGTCTATGGCACTAGAGGTAAATGCTTTCAGACTTTTTAAAAAGAAAGGGCCAATCATCTTCAAGAAAAATTAGAGTTTAAAAAAATTTTTTTAATTTTAAAAATAGCCTTCAAATGGAAATTGGAATGTCTTACCCAATTCATCCACAAGGACCAGAGAATGTGCTGTTGCATGTGTAAGTATGCTGGCAGTTTCACTCAATTCAACAAAGAACGTACTTTCACCTAAAAAAAAAAAAAACACACAGACACACACAACATACTACTAAATAGAACTAGAATACTGAATTAGTGTGTTCATCTTTTTGGTTCATATCATGAGCTACCCAGTACTAAAGGTTACATCTCATTAAGAGATAATGTAGTTCTTGCTTGAAGAAAGAATATTTTCAAATGCCTGAAAAGTACTCCACTCTGCGTAACAGGAAAAATCAAACATCAAATTTAATGGCTGGTACACATTTCAAGGCAGACGTATTTATCATACAAAATGTAGAAATGAACAGGCCAATAATAAAAGCCTTAGGTGAAAAAAGAAAACTCACCTGACATTATTCTGTCGGAGGCACCAAGTCTAGTAAATACTCTATCAATTGGTGTGAGCCTACATACTTCAGCAGGTATGTAACAACCCGTTTGGGCCATTACAGCTAATAGGCCAGCCTGTGAAGGAAGGAGGAAAAGGTCTTTACTAATTGGTATTAAAGAAAAACATAGATACACATCATTTATGTAGTAGTCAGGCACTCTTAAAAACCGTTCACAATCCAAAGCAGGTAAAGTGAAGCCTAGAAAAGCAAGAGGCTTAGAACCTAACTGGCCTTAAAACCACAAAGCCTGTGAGATTTTAACCCACTGCATTAGTGGTCTCACCATTGGCTGACTACACAGTAGAATCACTTGGGAGCTCTTTAAAATTACTGATGCCTAGAACCAGTTCCAGACCAAACGTATCAATCTGGGACAGTGGAACCCTATCTGTACTTTCTTTGTCAAGCTCTCCCAAGTGATACAAAAAAATGAAAATGGGATTGAAGACCACTGGACTATACTATACTATACTGCCTCTTGTTAGTTAGCGAATTTGGTGAACCTAAGTATAAATACAGGAGAGCAGGGGGGTTGGCAAATATTTTTAGTCAAGGGCCGTCTCTGTCACATTTTTTTTTCCTTTCTAACCCTTTAAAACATGTAAATCATTTTTAGCTTAGTGGCTGGCCAACCCCTGGTATAAAAAGACAGATATATTTATTGTCTTTCCTGAAAGCAGTTTCCAAAGGTTATTAGAGGTCATGAATTCTATTTGCTCTCCTACTTGAACAAGTCTGTCATGGTTCTTTTATAAGGATTCCCACAAATGAGTCTGAGTAACACACCTCCAACATTTTCATTCATTATGGATACATCTACCTTCAGAGGAAAGGAATCCAATCAAGTCAGAGTTTGTAAAGAAGTCATAAGCTGAAATCTCTCAGATTTTTAATGTATGCTCCCCATTAACATGAGCAGATACTTGATAAAGGTAAATACAATTCTCAACTTTACAATACAAAGCATTTTTCCTTTGCTTCCTAGTATGCTGGTGACTGAATTCTATATAATCTATGTGCTATTTGGAAAAGGGTGGCCTGAATATGTAATATATTCCCAAAGTATACAAATGACTTTGTGTACCTTAAGGTTCAGTTTACCTGTCTCATGAGCGTAGACTTGCCCCCCATATTAGGTCCAGTAACAAGCACACAATAAGCTTTGCCATTTTCCTCCTCTTCCTCACAGCCTATTAGAATGTCATTAGGTATAAAGTCATCTCCAAAAAAAGTCTTCGTGATGCAGGGATGACGTGATCCTCTAAGGTCTAAGAAAGGAGGAGTGCCTTCTTCTGGCAACAGAATTACTGGACGACACATAGGGCCATCACCCCCTCGACTGTAGTTAGCCAGGCACAGTAAGACATCTGTTAAAGAGAGTGTAAAAGTGAGGCTTCATTTTTGAAGCTGCTTAAGAAGCACAAAGATCCAACTAATATAAAAAGTCTTTCAAAAACACTTTTCCGGGGCGCCTGGGTGGCTCAGTGGGTTAGGCCGCTGCCTTCGGCTCGGGTCGTGGTCTCGGGGTCCTGGGATCAAGTCCCGCATCGGGCTCTCTGCTCAGCAGGGAGCCTGCTTCCCTCCCTCTTTCTGCCTGCCTCTCTACTTGTGATCTCTTTCTGTCAAATAAATAAATAAAATCTTAAAAAAAAAAGAAAAAAAAAAAAACACTTTTCCAGCGGAGGACAGTATGTTCTAGTTGCTTTTTATACATTTTTTTCCCTAACAGGCACTCTAGAACACATAAAATGCTTTAATGCGTTCATTAACAGAAAATGAGCCACCAGCCTAAATGTTTCTATGTATCTTCATGGGAGCACTTGTAGTGAAATGAGAACTCATTTTCATCCCAAAATCTCTCCCCTCAAAACAAGACCCCCTAACATCTGGACCAGAGGAATGCCAAGGGTAAGCTAAGAGATACTGGGGAAATGCTAGACTGACTGCTTTTACTTGACCTAATCCTGGAGCTAACACTTCTTAGAAGTGGAATATTAACACAACAGGCACACTGATACAAAAGCATCTTTAGAGGAAAATAAATTCACCAATTTTGAACACCTGTCCTGAGGGACACTTTACCCACCAAAGTGCTCAAAGCTGTATTGGTTTAAGAAATGAATGTGGTACAAACCAAAGGATACTATTCAATTCTGGACAGTTGTATTCAGATAAAAAAAGTTCTTTTACAAATTTAGGTAGTTACTGTATATTTTTTTTTTAAGATTTTATTTATTTAACAGAGAGATCACAAGTAGGCAGAGAGGAAAGGAAGCAGGCTCCCTGCTGAGCAGAGAGCCCGATGTGGGGGCTCGATTCCAGGACCCTGAGACCATGACCTGAGCCAAAGGCAGAGGCTTAATCCACTGAGCCACCCAGGCACCCCTAGTTACTGTATTTTTAAAACACAGGGGAAAAAAAAACCTAAATTGTGAAACACCAAAGGCTCCAAGTATGTTGGAAATTTAAGGGAAAAAGTATTTATGAAATTGAAAAGGTTACCAAATTATAAATATATAAATCAGGGCTCTTAGAAATCAGCTGTAAGAAAGAAAATGTGATGATCTGGGCTAAGAGAAGATTAAAATCTTGAAATATATGCATGTAAAGAGATCAACTGAAAATACAAGAAGTGGTGATGGGCCAAGATATAGTTTAACTTATTCTAACAAAAATGAGAAGCTTAAAAAAAACCCAGGGGCACCTGGGTGGCTCAGTAGTTAAGCTTCCGCCTTTGGCTCAGGTCATGATCCGGAGCCCCACATCCGGAGCCCCACATCCGGTTCCCTGCTTGGCAGGGAGCCTGCTTCTCGCTCTCCCTGTGCTGTCAAATAAATAAAATCTTTAAAAAAACAAAAAATCAGGATCATGATACTAAGGGTACTAAAATCTGGGGTGCCAGAGTGGCTCAGTCAGTGGAGCATCCAGAACACAGGACTTCTCTCCGCTTAGGTCCTAATCTCAGGGCCCTGAGTTCAAGCCCTGAATTAAAAACAAAACAAAATCCCCTGCTTTTTAAAAAACAAAAAACTAGGGGCGCCTGGGTGGCTCAGTAGGTTAAAGCCTCTGCCTTCGGCTCAGGTCATGATCTCAGGGTCCTGGGATCAAGCCCTGCATCAGACTCTCTGCTTGGCAGGGAGCCTGCTTCCTCCTCCCTCTCTCTCTGCCTACTTGTGATCTCTGTCAAATAAAATAAAACAAAAAACTAAAAACCTATCAATCTTTCAATTATCCAAGACTGAATAAGACCAAAAAGTGAACTTGAATTGCTACAGGCAAACTAAGCCATTTTGTCTAGTGAGGGCACAAGTATATACACATCAAAATACATACCTTGTTACCTGTATTCAGAAATATACCTCAATGGCAAATGTCCAATGGATTTAAATCTTAATGCATAACTGGGACAAAAGACATGACTAACCAAACCCTTAGGAATAAGCTTGTTCAAAGTCTTACCCAATACTGCGATGCACTCAACAGCGGACTGCCAGTCCTTATAATTTTTATCAAAGTTATAGAACAGTCGCCGCATGCAGTCCTTCAAGGATACGTCTCTCCGTTCTTCAGCATTTATCAGATTAGCCAACTTCTTCTCAATAGTTTTGGTCCAGTATCGCTTACAGCCCTTCTTGGTAGATTTCAACTCATACTCTTCTGGCAAATTACGAGTGATGAAATTCTCTGGAATTTCCAGCTGGTAACGGTTCCTACCAATCCCCCAGTAGACAATGGTCCTACAGCCAATTCGACTGCGCTGTTTCTCCAAATATTCCAGGAGGCTCTGTTCATTTTCTCTTATGTCAGCAAGAGCTTGGTCATAATCAGAGTCAAATCCTGTTTTGGGAGTAATTAGTCCAGTCTTTCTAGCCTTCTCATGGTCAAAGGCTGTATCCCATCGGTTCAGTTCTATAGTCAAATCTGGGAAACGGCCCTGAGGAGTTTTTGTTTGTAGAGTAATGACCTGCTTAAGGATTTTAGACTTAAAGTTGTCAACGATTTCTTCCATAATCTCTATAATTTTACATATTACTTTGAATCCTTCTAGAGCAGAAAGAAAATCAATAATCTTTTTTTTGCTGTATGTAGTTTCTTCATACATGATAGCCCTGCTATCTGGGTGGTTCTGGCTCTTCAGGGGAGACCCAACATTATGAATTTTACTCAGTAGCCTTTCAAGGTCTGGAAGCTTCTTCAGAAGGTCTACCACATCAGAGATTTTGTCAGGCACAGCCATGAGGTCTTCTATAGCATCTAGACGATCGTTGATAGCATAAGGGCTACAGAGTGGGGCACAAAGCCACTGCTTTAGAAGCCGCTTACCAAAGGGAGTATGGCAACTATCAATCTTTTCTAGTAGGGTCCCTTCAGTAGAACCATTTGTTCCATTCATGAAAATCTCCAAGTTGCTTAATGTCACAGCATCTAGCACCATTCGCTGATTGCCTTTAGCAAAAACAGCACCAGGTCTTGTAGCACTGACCATGTCAGAATCCAAGGGAATGTATTCTTCAAAATTTGCCATTGATAAAAGCTCTTGATCAATAAGGCATTTTTTGAGGTAGAAGACACAACCACCTAGAGCAGAGAGGGCCAATTCACTCTTGTCTCCTGGTGTCAACCCAAGAGAATCAGACTCTGAGGTCATACCTTTAAGCACCTTGGGTAACACTACCCCACTGTCCTCATTTAACTTTTCCTTAAAATATCCTTCTTCAAGGAGCGTTCTCAATGTTTTGGCTGCGTCCCAAAATTGGGAGCCTGGTATGAGACCTTCCTGAAGTGAGGAGGATAATGAACCCTTTAGAATCATCTTAGTTTCTGTTGAGAGATTTCCCTTCTCAAACAAGACTTGTACTGGAGGATAGTGTGCCACTAGAGTCCTAAATCTGGAACAATGGCGATCATCTGAAAACTGACCTATGAAAAACTTTCCCAGTGAGGTATCAACAAAGCATACTCCATACACCCGAGTGTGGCCAGAAGAATCCTCTTCTTTTTCTTTGAGGCTAAGAAGATACTTACTGTAGTTCTCAGAGGGATCACCTTCCAATACACTGTAGGTCTGTGTACCCTTAGTAATGACTCTACAGATCTCCCTCCTCACCACTCTGTCATACTTAGATATATGTGCCATCTTACGGCATCGTGCCTCCATCATCTCCGGGGTCTCTGTCTGTTCCACTCGTGCTACTTTATAGCCCTTTTGAACCAGAGAATCAGAATATCGGCCAAAGGCAATTTCAGGGAAACCAGAATGAGCCCAGTTGCCTTTCATGAACACCAGACCTAGTTCGTTGACTCCAATAAGAGCATCCATGTGGTATAGTTCATAAAATTTGCCCACCTTATAAAATATAACAAGATCAAAGTTCTGAGACTTAATCTGCCACCACTTCCTCATCCCAGGAGTACAGGAATTAAGGAAATCCTCAGGAACGTAGAGTGTGGATGCATCAAAATCAGGGTGATCAGGTCGCCTCCTCTGTAGATCTCTTCTCTTGTCCTCCTTAAGCCACTCTAGGGTTTCATGATACCAGATAGTGGGGCGACTATTATCATCACATCCTCCACTAACGTGGGCTTGAGATTCAGAATTTTGAGGGGCAGAGAAAGCATTTAAAGCACTCTTGGTTTCTGATGAAATGCCAGTTGATCGTTTGGTGGCCAAGGGCATTTCCTTCCTTGAACTTTTCCTTTTGAGAGAGCCATTTCCAGTCACCATTTTCTTCCGCTTTGAAGCCACTTTGACAGGACTGTCCAGGCCTTCACTGTCACTGTCCACCACTCCACTGCTTATTTCATCACTACTTCCTTCCTCCTTGGCATCTGGCTTGAATTCCACATCAGAACCACCAATGTCACTCTCAGAGTCTGATATGACCCTTCTTTTCTTTATTTGGCGGCTGCTTCGCCTAGATCCTTGGACCTTGGGCCGTACTTCCTCTTCACTTTCAATTTCATGATCATCTTCTTCACTCTTATCTGATGAGTAAGTTGCACCAACCTGACAGGGAATCAAAGAGTTATTTAAATAATAAAACAGTCTGGAAAAATTACAGTACTGTTGTGGAGTATCTCTCAATATGCTGCAGTATCCTGATCAAGAGAAGAACCCAGCTCCAGAAATGAGAAACTACTTTCTTTCTCCAAGAATTAAACACACACACACACACACACACACAACTATCAATTTCAGTAGCATCATACTATAGGGTTAAGTGATTCTCTCCTGAGTTTTATCCTGTACAGTAGTGATGAAGCCATTAGCATGACCATACATCCCAAATACCTACAGGTGATACCCTCATTAACAATCAGCTATGGAAATAACTTTAAGTCCCCATTACCTTTCTTCCAGGGTCATCTCTCCTCTTCCAGAGGGACATATTATGAACTTTGCCATTTTATAAATTCTTTAGTTTAAGAAAGCAGTGCAACCTGTATGGATTTCTAGTCCTTGCTCTTCCACAAACCAACTGTAGCTTCTTGGGCAAGGCATAATCCAGTTATCATGGATCTCCCACACATGTGAAGTTATATGAGGTTCAGTGATCTCTCTATTACCATCCAGTTCTAAACCTTTCATTAATGTTAAGACCCCTGGCCTCGAAAGTAAGATTAAAAACACTTTCATTTCGGGCTGCCTGGGTGGCTCAGTGGGTTAAGCCTCTGCCTTTGGCTCGGGTCGTGATCTCAGGGTCCTGGGATCGAGTCCCGCATTGGGCTCTCTGCCAGGCAGGGAGCCTGCTTCCTCCTCTCTCTCTCTCTTCTCTCTCTACTTGTGATCTCTCTGTCAAATAAATAAAATCTTTAAAAAAAAAACAAAAAAACACTTTCATTTCTCTTAAAATACTCGTTAGATTAGTTTGTTATTCCCTATCTATAATAATATAAAATCAGGCTCAGTCATAAATGAATCTCTTAAGCACACAGTTCATTAATTTGTTAAATTAGAGAAGAATGATCAATTCACTCAAATAGTGACTATTAAAGTTTGAAACCCAGGTTGTATTTCAAGGATCTTTAACCTCTCTTACCTATCCAAAATACAAAAAAAAAGTATTGAGAGCATTAGGGAATCCATTTACAGGGCTTAACCACACCCTCAAATAGAGGCTTACTGCCAGACATCATAACCAATTTTATCACCATGTTCTTACTGTCTTGTTAACTTGTTACTAAAATGGTACTACCTCCTATCTTCCACCAGGCTTGAAGCTTGAGAACTCAAGCAAAATGGCTACTAGATTCTAATCTAAAGTAACCTACAGTCCTACAGAAATATAGAATTATGGGTATGAGTATTTGGGGTACATGGGTGCAGTCAGTTAAGCATCCAGACTCCTGATTTTGGCTCAGGTGATGATCTCGATTGTGAAATCAAACCCCTTATTGGGCTCCCCGCTGTGCATGGAGCCTGCTTAAGATTCTCTCCCCCACTCCCCATGCCCCTCCTCATGCTCACACACTCTCACAAAAAAAAAGACAAAAGAAGATATGTATGAGTATTAAAGTGTGTGTGTGTATATATATGCAAATCATATAAATAAAACAAGAGAATATCACTTTAATACCCCCCCTTTTCCATCACTTTCCCAAAAGAATTAGCAACTGACTTGTTTAACACTAGCCCACCTCCATCTCTTCTTCTTCCTCTGGTTCTGAGGGTTCATCACACACTGCTAATTCAAGCCTCTCAATCTTGTCTTTATTCAAGGCTTCATCTGCACGTTGCATTGCTCTGAGTATTTCAGGCTTTGAACTGTAAAAATGACCTCCTTTTTGCACTTCCTTCGATTTTGAACCTAAAAAATTTAGATTTATATTTCTTATTAAGCAAATTTTATTTATAAATAAGAACCATTAGCTAGGAAATAGGCTCAATGTATAACATCTGTTGTAATGGACAAGAATCAAGAATAGTTTTTAATGCCCCATTACTTTTGACTGATAATAGATCAATAAAGCCTACATAGAAGAAATTACCAGGGGAAAACTACTAGTGAAACTTAAATTACCTATCTGACCTCCTTGAAGTTGCCTTTACTATTGGGTCACCCAGGGCTAGTTCATCTCTCCTGACTGTGGCCCTAAATATAAAGCACACCTCTTCAGATGAAGCATGAGATGTTCAAGGGGTTTAAGACCCTTTGTACAAAAAAATTACTTCGAAGGCAAAAACTACACTGACAGTTATATGAAGCTATGATACTAAGTTTATCCCCAAGGTAATTAAATAGGGTATATTAAAAACAAAACCCTACTGGTAAGGATACTAACATTCTGGAAAGGTAACCTAGTTCAAACTAAATTTTTTGTTGTTGTTGTTTAGGTTCAATCAAATTGTTTTGTTTTCAAGTAAAACTCTTCCTTTATTCCTTTATTTTTTTTCCCCAAGACACTTTATTTGACAGAGAGAGAGAGACAGGGAGAGAGCGAACACAAGCAGGGGGAGTGCGAGGGAGGAGGCGCTCCCTGCTGAGCAGAGATCCCAAGGTGGGGCTCCATCCCAGGACCCCAGCCAAAGGCAGATGCCTAACAACTGAGCCACCCAGGCACCCCTTAAATTTTAAGATTTTATTTATTTGAGGGGCGCCTGGGTGGCTCAGTGGGTTAAGCCTCTGCCTTCGGCGCCGGTCATGATCCCGGGGTCCTGGGAAGGAGCCCCACATCGGGCTCCCTGCTCAGTGGGGAGGCTGCTTCCCCCTCTCTCTCTGCCTGCCTCTCTGCCTACTTTTGATATCTCTGTCAAATAAATAAAATCTTAAAAAAAAAAAAAAAAGAATTGGAACCTAAGTGAAGGGTCCAATTCACTATTAAAAAAAAAAAAAGATTTTATTTGAGACAGAGCACACCTACGAGTCGGGGGAGAGGCAGAGGGTGAGGAGAGAGAGAATCTCAAACAGACTCCCCACTAAGTGGGATGTGGGGATCCATCTCAGGACCCCAAGATCATGACCTGAGCCAAAACCAAGAATCACTCAACCGACTGAGCCATCCAGGTGCTCCAAGAGTTATAATTTTAAATGACACTCCTTCCTCTGACCAAAAGATTAGATGCAGATAATCACAAGTCTAATGGCACAAAATTGTTTAGTTTTTTCCTAAGAGGCCTAACTAGCAAGGTCTTTGTTTTCTTCTGACCAAATTAGAAAACAAACCTGAACTTGTCTAAATTTAACAGATCCAAACATTGTATTATTTCCTTTTTTCTACTGTATGCTGAAACTAACAGGATATCCTAAAGTGCCATTACATTAGCAACTTAATGGACTGGCTAAAACAAAGGTGCAATTTCACATTTTTCTAAAGAGCTGCACCAGTACTACAAACTGTAACAATCAAAATCCACTGGAGGGTGGCCTCCTAACTTCCTCAAGTGCCTGTTTGCAGCTGCACTCACCCCCACATATCTAATGACCTACCTCATCGTTCCCCAAAAAACCCAATGCAAGCTGCATTTACAATTTTAAGACCCCCCCCCACCAAAAAAAAAGAATTAAAAACCTACTTTTTCCTCATCCATGCTGTTGCAACAATTTGGAAATTTAAATGGCAAAGGCAATATACAACAGGGTTGCATTTACAAAATAATGACTATATCTATCTCTCTCTCTCTCTCTCTCTCTCTCTCTCTCTCTATATATATATATATATATATATAAATAATTTGGGGGGTATTTTTAAATTAAAGTCATGTTGCCAAAGCTTTGTTTAGAATCTCGAAATTAGGGATGCCTGGGTGGCTCAATCAGTTAAGCATCTAACTCTTGATTTCAGCTAAGGTTAAGATCTCAGAGGAGAGACGGAGCCCTGCGCTTGAGATTCTTCCCCTCCCCGACCCACACTCACTAGCATGCTCTCCTTAAAAAAAATAATCATTATCATCTCAAAATTAGTACTAGAAAAATACCCTGTTACCTGGTTCAGCTCTCTCACTTTATAAGTAAACAGTATCTGAGTTACTTAGTTGGCCAAGATTATACAGCAAATTAGTGCTGAAGACAGAACCAAATGTCCAGATTCTCTTTCCATCCTTCAGGTCAGATTTCCATGCAGACTTAACTTTCTCAGTGTGCCCTCCTGACCCTGCAGGATGAACGCTATGACCAAAAGTCAGAATTCCCAGAGACTCCTAGGAAATTGACCCGTATTGTGATTCCTAAACACTGAGTCTAGCAGCACTCTAGCCCTGAAGAACCTGAGGATAATGAGTAAGGACTCATTCATGCTCAAGTGTAAACAAGCACTGAACCCTGCAAACACAGTGTGCACACACGGTATAACTCAACAAACTGACAGGGTGCACCTGCCCCAAGTGACACTACACAGGCAGGACTGCTGCAGTCTAGGACTTTAAAAAGATGGGCCTGGAAAAAGAACATTATGGATCCAGAAGTATGATGTGAAACTCAACGTAGATATGCTCGTAAATGAGGGTTTTAAAGGCCAGGTAAATATGCATCTCCATCTGCCCTAGACAATGTCACTAATCTATTTGCTATATATCCTGACTGCATTGCCTTTCTCTTAGATCTCTGAAGATGGAGCACTGTTAACTTACCCTTTTCATGCCTGAATTTAGTAGTATGGTCCAAATGAGATCTAATCATGAAAACGTTTTCCCCTTAAGGGCATGATACTGCCATAAGTCAACTGAAAAGAAAGAAATAAAAATTCCACTCCACAACCAACCAGCTGAAGACCAGTTGTATCTTTTTCCCATGATGGAAGCATTCAGCCTACCACTCCTGAAACTTACTGGTGTAAAATACACTTAATTCCACTGTATGGCAGTCGCAGACACTTGTGCTCATGTGCTGTGTGCTTGCTCTCTTACACACTCACTCTCACACACACTGAGGAGTAGACTCTTACCTGTATATGGCTTTAATAGCCTTCTGCTAACCCAGCCCCTTGTTGGGCTGTCATCAAAAAACTGTACATGAACTCGGACGGACTTTCCTTTCTCACGGATGAATGTTCCATCAAAAGGGTGGTTGTATACCAGGCAAGGCCACCAGGGGTAACCCTCCATCTTGGCCCAAACCAAATCACCTGGTGAGAAGTCACAAGAACTGTTGCCAAAGGAAATACATAACTTGGTTAATATTTGGTTAAGTTGCATTACAGGCAATTACCTACAAATAAGCAATTCCAAGGAAGGCACTGTTAACACTCCTTTGAAGTCTTCTGGCATTAATATTCAAGCACCCAAATTCTAGAATTTTTAAAAATCAGATGTTCAAGTCATTTTTAAAAACATAAGCAAATACCACAATGCTTATTTAAAATATTAAGACAAATACAAATATAATGAATTCTGGTATTAAGATGAGAAACTACTTCTCAGAATAATCAAAGTTTATAAACAATGGCCAAATTATGACAGAATACTAATGCAAAGAAAAAGGCACAGACTCATTGTACATGCTCTCCAAATTATAATGTATCACACCTGTATACCACAATATGGTACGTATCAGGAACAGGACCTGACCCAGGGCACTAATAAAATATGAAACATTGATATGTGATTTGATAATGACAATAAATATTACCTCATTTGACTCTATTTGAAATGTTTCCAGTTAACACTCCACAAGCTACCTAGCACACTACCAACCCCCAGCCCTAAAAATCGTATGAAAAAATTCAATTTGGATTAGAAGTGCCTGACTTGCCAAAAAATGAGTATATATGCCTGCAGAATCAAAAACAAAGATTCAATCTTCATGAAAATTAATTTGGTCCTGAAGGTTTCTTGAGAAAGAAAGGAGAGGGTAGAGGAAGAAGAATCTAGCTGAAAAACTACAGCAGATGTACACCTGAAACTAATGAAACACTGCGTGTTAGCTAACCAGAATTAAAATTAAAACTTGACAGGGGCACCTCGGTGGCTCAGTCGATTGAGCCCCTCATTGGAGGCTGCACTGGGTGTGGAGCCTGCTTGAGATTCTCTCTCCCTCGGCCCCTCCCTACTCATGCACACATGCTCTCTTAAATAAATAAAACTTAACAAAAAAGTAAAAATTAAACTACAGCAGAGTCCCTCAGTGGTGGAGATTGCACAACAGCTAATAAATTCTGCTCAAGTACTGTATACCAAGATTTTCTGAACTTGCTTAAAGGTTTTCACTAAATAACTACAGAAGTAAAATAGACTACAAACAAGAACATTTTAGAATAGCTTGCATTAGCACACTGGGGTGACCTTATTCAGACCTAAGCATAAAGTTAAAGTATTCCTTTCTTCAAAAATGTGAATATGGAAGCCCCCTAGGCTAGACAGTTAGAAAGGAGACAAAAACAACAGCATGGCTAGCTAGGGCTTTTCTCAAGGGCCTTTGCAGCATGTGCACTCTTACAGAAATCTACAGCAACCAGCACAAGCACAAATCCATAAATATTGCCATCAAGCTCACCACAGAGTTCATCTTCACATAGGAAGCTCTTGTCCAATTCCAGTTTCTACCATGAGCCCACGAACAGGAGACAAAGATCCTCAGAGCTGTGCAGAATGGTCTACAAGCCTCCCTACTGTCAAGCAGTCTTTCTCTTAACTTCGGCCAGGTAGCCACTTAACCACAAAAAGCCTATCCTGAGTCATCAGAAAACTATAAGCTTTTTTTGTTCGGAAGTACCTGAGACTACCCTAAAACTGTACTCTTTCTGCTGCTAAAGGAGGGAAGTAACTTGTCTCCCTAAAGACACTTGATCGGTTCTGAGTCCAAATCCTGAGCGTCATTTTTAGAAGACTGGTCAGAGTAAGTACGTGTTAATTCAATGAACATGTTCCCCTCAGGAAGCATATTTCTGGCTGTATAGGTTTGAGACATTAGGCTTCAAAATGCATTATCGAAGCAAATTTTTCTAAAGGGGATCAGCAGGGATACCTATCTGTCAAGCCAGGCTGCCCTTTATTTCTTATTAAAGATTTTATTTATGAGAAAGAGAATGCGCACTGAGCAGGGCAGAGGGACACTGCCCTCTGAGCAGGAAGCCTAACTCCGGGCTTGATCCCTGGGGATCATGACCTGAGCCCGCAGCAGGTGCTTAACTGACTGAGCCACCCAGGTGTCCCCTGGCTGCCCTTCTTAAAGGCAACTAAATCCCTTAAAAGGTTGAGATTCAGGTAATATTTTGGTGTGTACAGAGCAAAGCCTAAGCCCCGTGTGGCTAGTCTGAGGCAGTCTCTTCCCTATGTACTGAATTTAGTAAATACAGGTGGATAAGTGCTGAGCCCAACCAGTATGAGTGAGGTTTACAAAGGGCTCCTGGTTTGTAAAATTCAAGAGGACGGTTTTTCTTGCCTTTGTGAACGGAGTTATGGAGGGTAATTGCCTTTGTGAACAGAGTTATGGAAGGTAAGGACTAACTGCTGAACTGGGCACCAGCTATTTTATAACATACATGTCTTACAAAAGTTACAAATTCTCAAGAGTTAATGCATACCAGGCTGACAAGCATGTACATCTTAGTGGTACATTTGAAGTTCAAGGAACAGGATGCCTCAAATCTGATGAAATTCTATTTTGCCTGGTATGAGGCAACAGAGCACTTGCAGGAATCTCAGCTGTCTTGGGGGCTCCCAGAGAAACTACATGACTAGATCAAAAAAAAATTTTAAAGATTTTATTTATTTGCAAGAGAGAAAGCAGAAACATGAACGGGGAGGGGCAGAGGGTGAAGCAGACTCCCCACTGAGCAAGGAGCCAGCTGCAGGGCTTGATCCCAGGAAACCAGGATCACGACCTGAGCTGAATAAGGCAGATGCTGAAGGCAGACACTTAACCAAATGAGCCACCCAAATGCCTACCTAGATTAAAATTCTTGAGCAAAAATGAGATGGCCAAGCCTGACTCCTGAAAGTCCCCTCTGTCCTTAGCTAAAAGTAACTCAAGTTTCTGACTGAGACCTAGAAGACATGGGGAGAATTTTTTTTAGCTTTACACCTTAACTTATTTTGTGATAAAATATTACTGTTTTAACATGAGTAAGTTCATTCTAGTTTTATTCCCAAAGGAAATAACTTGAGCTAAGACTATGGTTACCTTAAAACTCCCACTTGTACAAATGTAGTACAAATTGTAAAACAAACTATACAGTGGTGTTCAAAGGTCTCATAAATGATTAGAAGATTCTTTCCCAAGGAACCAAAGATATTAAAAATTTAGTATCTTTAAATTTATTTTGCAAGGCAAATGTACATATCCATTAGAGAAAAAAATGTGTAAAAGCTAATTACAATCATTATCAGTTTTGAAATAAATTCCTTATCTATAAAGTTAACTATTCAAATTGTTTTTCAACATCACGTTACCCTAAATGTAATCATATACTTATAAAATCTTACACATAACCTAACTTTTCCAATGTTAGCAATTGGCAGTACACTATAAAATGCAAAGACTAAAAAATTTAGTAATAAGCACTGTTCCTTGAAGCTTTTTAAAAGCTGACACTTTGAAAATTCTGGTCCAGGAACTGTGGCTTCCAACCAAAATGAGCATTAAGCAGGTAATAAAATATACTGTGTAAGTACCCCTGGGTGATATTGTCTGCCTTCAGCTCAGGTCATGAGCTCAGGGTCCTGGGATCGAGTCCCACATTGGGCTCCTTGCTCAGTGGGGAGCCTGCTTCTCCCTCTCCCTCTGCTCCTACTCTCTCTCAAATAAATAAAATCTTTAAAAGTAAAATAAAATTTCTCTTCAGTTAATGCTAAAAAAGTTTTTAATTTTGTGGGAAGACTTCAACTCTCTATAGGTAATTTTAAAAATTGTGATTTCTAGTAGTTGTGTAGTTTCCAAAGAAAGCCAACATAAAAGGAAATATAATCCATGCAAATACTCAAGTTTTCCTACCAACACTAAATACTGTATTTTAAAATATACAGGGGATACCTAGGTGGTACAGTCAGTTAAACATCTCTCGATTTTGGCTCAGGTCATGATCTCAAGGGTCATGAGATTGAGGCCAGAGTTGGGCTCTGCATTTAGCACAGAATCTGCTTGAGATTCTCTTCCTGCTCATGCTTTCTCGCTCTCTCTCAAAAAAAACACCTTTCTTTTTTTTTTTTTAAATAAAGCATGGAAATGCAATGCAAGCCTAAGGTTCACAGCTGGAATGTGTTATAATCTGTCATACACTGGTCCTTATCAAGAGCCTAATAATCCTATAAAATCACATCCAGCTATTCCACTGGCTCTACTTAAGGCCTTACCCAATATATTAACTTCACTGTATTTTAATATTTGGCTATATTTTCTGACAATCTTAACATCTTTCTCTTTTCACATAACTGTCTTAACAAGGACCATTAGCCCTATGCAAATCCAATTTGAAAATATATAGGCCGAAAAATCACCTCACATCTAAAGATTTTATTACAATGTAAAATACACTGCTTCCTAAAGCCCAAGCTAAAATGCCAAAATATTGGAATTACCTTACAATGTACTTATAAAGAAGATCCAATTACGACTTTAATGTGTTTTTAAAATGTTAATATATAATTCTTAAGTTTATTTAGGTAATCTCTACAGCCAACAGAGAGCTCAAACTCAAAACCCTGAGATCATGGGGCACCTGGGTGGCTCAGGGGGTTAAGCCTCTGCCTTCGGCTCAGGTCATGATCTTGGGGTCCTGGGATCGAGCCCCGCATCAGGCTCTCTGCTCAGCGGGGAGCCTGCTTCTCCCTCTGTCTCTGTCTGCCTCTCTGCCTACTTGTGATCTCTCTCTGTCAAACAAATAAAATCTTTATTAGTAGCGCCCACTCTTCTGACTGAGCCCCCCAGGACTCCCCAAAATGTTAATATATCTTAAATTCTTGATATTCTTGGGATTCCAAAGGCAGTTTTAAAAGGGGGGGCAGTGCTGTGAAGTGTGTAAACCTGGCGATTCCCAGACCTGTACCCTGGGGCTAATAATACATTATATGTTAATTTAAAAATAATAAATGAAAAAAAGGGGGGGGGAGATGACAGCTCAGAAAAACAAATGTAAAAGCCATCGTACAGGGTGATGAACACTGGGGAGGGTATGTGCTATGGTGAGTGCTGTGAATTGTATAAGACTGATGAATTACAGACCTGTACCCCTGAAACAAAGAATACATTATTTAAAAAAAAAAAAAAAAAAAAAAAAAAAAAAAAAAAAAAGCTGTCGTACAACTAGGGCACCAGGCTGGCTCAGTGGGTACAGCACATGACTCTTGATCTCAGAGTCACAAGTTCAAGCCCCACGTAGGCCGTAGACCTTACTTTAAAAATAGTAACAATAAAGCCTTCATACAACTAAAAATAAGAAATGACTCAGTAAACCCAAACATACACTGAACAGATTTTTTAAAATTTTGCTTTAAAGTCACGTTATTTTGCTTTCGCTTTAGTCCATAATCTTGGTGTCAGTTACTGGTTGTACCCCCAAATTCATAATCAACTTTTTAGGCTATCTACTTAAAAAAAAAAAAAAAAAAATCAGTAGATACAAAAGCACTACTAGAATTTGCTTCTGTAAGCTATAAAAAATAAACTGGGCACGGGGGCGCCTGGGTGGCTCAGTGGGTTAAGCCGCTGCCTTCGGCTTGGGTCATGATCTCAGGGTCCTGGGATCGAGCCCCACATCGGGCTCTCTGCTCAGCAGGGAGCCTGCTTCCTCCTCTCTCTCTGCCTGCCTCTCTGCCTGCTTGTGATCTCTCTGTCAAATAAATAAATAAAAATCTTTTAAAAAAAATAATAAATAAATAAACTGGGCTTGTCTAACAAAACCTGTGCATATAAACATTGAGTCATAACATGAAAACACTCTCAAACCAACTTTAGAAATCAGTTATTGGTGTTTGCAACGAACTCTCAAGGTGGAGCATTAGAGGAGACTTCCCCTACCCTTAAATAACTAAATGCAGTACTGAGAAAAAAGAAGTAATCAGAACAATTAATTCCAAGGCCCCCACAATACCTACCCACCTACCAATACACTTCTGCCCATACACCTTTTCCTTCTCCTTCAGCTTGGATTAACTATGGCTCATCATTTATGCACTAGGGTCTAGAGTGACCATATGAAACTACCATCCAAACTGGCATCTAATACTATTTTCTAAAGAGCACTGGAAAAGAAACCTCAAAGAAGTTAAAAGAAAACAGGTTCTTCAGATCTTTTTTTTTCCTTCAAGATTTTATTTATTTGAGTGAGCAAGCGAGAGCACAAGCGGGGTGAGGAGCAGAGGAAGAAGGAGACTCCTTGCTGACCAGGGAGCCCAGTGTGGGACTCAATCCCAGGACCCCGAGATCATGACCTGGACCAAATGCAAATGCTTAACCTACTGAGCCACTCAGGCACCCAGAAACCAGGTTCTTTGTGGAGCAGCTTAATTTCATGCCTTAGGGCATGTAAAAATCATCAAAATGAAGGTTTTCAAAAGCCCTGAGGCAATGTTAAGCCATAAAAGCAGCTCAAAAGGGGCGCCTGGGTATTGCTCAATCATTAAGTATCTGCCTTCGGCTCACATCATAATCCCAGCGTCCTGGGACAGAGCCCCACATGGGCCTCCCTGCTCAGGTGGGAGCCTTTTTCTCCCTCTTCCACTCCCCTGCTTGTGCTCCCTCTCTCGATGTCTCTCTCTCTCTCTGCCAAATAAATAAATAAATAAAAATCTTATAAAAAATAATTTTTAAGGGCACCGGGGTTGGCTCAGTTGTTAAGCGTCTGCCTTCGGCTCAGATCATGATCCCAGGGTCCTGGGATCTGGTCCTGCATGGGCTCCTTGCTCAGCTGGGGAGTTTGCTTCTCCCTCTTCCACTCCCCCTGCTTGTGTTCCCTCTCTCACTGTCTTTCTCTCTGTCAAATAAATAAAGTCTTAAAAATAATAATAGTAGTAATTTTTTTAAAAAGCAGCTGAAAAGAGATTCCCACAGACCAAATTATGACAAGTTGAGCATCTTTTTTTTTTTTTTTTACAAGATTTTATGTATTTGAGAGAGAGAGAGAGAGAGAGAGACCACACACAAGAAAACACAAATGGGAAGGGGGAGCAGGGAGCCGCTATATAGGGCTCCATCCCAGGACCTGGGATCATGACCTGAGTCTAAGGCAGCTGGGTAACCGACTGAGCCACCCAGGCACCCCAAGTTTGAACATCTTTAATACCTGCTTTAATTATGTCAATTAAAACAAGTTAGGTCTTTGACACTGAGTCCACCGAATGCTTTTTAAAGAGCTTGAATTTTTTTTAATTCTCTTCTCTTAAAATAATTATTATTATATTAGGTGTGATATTATTTGGAAAAACATACTGCTATCAATACGCTGAACTGGGGTGCCTGGGTGGCTCAGTGGGTTAAAGACTCTGCCTTCGGCTCACGTCATGATCTAGGGGTCCTGGGATCGAGCCCCGCATCGGACTCTCTGCTCATCAGGGAGCCTGCTTCCCTTCCTCTCTCTCTGCCTACTTATGATCTCCGTCAAATAAATAAAAAAAATCTTTAAAAAAAAAAAATAAATAAATACGCTGAACTGTATGAAAGTTCTTAGGAAAGCACCTACAACTAGTGCAGATAGTTACCTTTAAATAAAGGTGCTGAAAAAAGATTTGCCACATCTGACCAGTCCTTGTCTGTGAATGGGAACAGGACATATACTTCAAGGAGAGACAATTATCACTGAAATAAGCCTGTAAAAAATAAACTAGCCAAGATTTGTAGTAATAATAATAAAAAGCCAGATATAAGTGCTCAGAAGCCTTATAGCTGTCTCAATTATTATCTTAAACTACAGAAAAAAAGGAAAAAAGAAAAAAAAAAGGAAAAAAGAAACCTACAGAAAAAATAAAGTATGAGAAGCAGGCTCAAGGTACACATACGTCCTGCTACTTTTTTTTTTTCCTTTTTTAAAGATCTGTTTATTTTGAGAGCACAAGCATGTGCACGTGGTGGGCGGGGGCAGAGGGAGTAACAGACTCCTCAGACTCAACACTAAAAGTGGAGCCCCATGTGAGGCTCAACCCCAGCACCCAAAGATCATGATCTGAGCCAAATCAAGAGCGGGATGCTTAACCAACTGGGCCACCCACATGCCCCTCCTTCTACTCTTCTTATAGCCATTTACTTCAAAACTGATGTCATCTGGCCTCCCTCCTTGCTCTTATGTCCCATTATCTACATCATCACCAACAGCTGTGTGCTCTAGCACTTTGGTCTCTCAACTCTTCTAACTCCTACCCTCACTGCCACTACCCTCATGCTCTCTCCATTACCAGTAGGTCTCCCCACCAAACACACTTAAGTCAGAATGAGATTTTTTTTTTTTAAGATTTATTATTTTTTATGTAATCTCTACACCCAACGGTGGGGTTTGAACTTACCACCATGAGATCAAGTCACAGCATCTACAGACTGAGTCAGCCAGGCACCCAGAGACCGAGCTTTCTAAATCCTCAATCTCCCCTATGGATTTCTTAAATAAAATCTATTGAAGTACTAGCCATAAAGAAAAAGACTGACAAACTTGACATTACAATTACTAATTTCTGTTCAAAAGATGCCATAAGCTGGCAAAAATGACGACCCAAGGTAGAAAAAGACTTTGAATTACACACCAGTGGCAAAGAACTACGGGAAAAAAACAGGCGAAACACTTGGAACACAAGTACAAGAGGAAATGTATATGTCCAACATTAAAAGATGCTCAACTTCTTTTTAAAGCTTTCAAGTGACGCTTAGAAAAAGTCCAGATGTCTTGGTGGCCCATCAGTTTGTTCAACTGGATCCAGACATACCCTCTTCAAGGGTCCCTTCTCTTCTCTTCCTTCTATCACAATCTGCAGGACCTTCTTCCTGAACCAGCTTCCTAACACCCCCTTACTCCCTCTGTAGTCTGGCTGACTCCTGCCTGCCTCTTGGGTCTTATCCTGAAGAGCCAAAAACCTACCCTGACATATATACCTCCCCCCTTCCCCTGACCAAAGCACACAGAACCTATACACTCTGCTTCTGCTCCAAGAATTGCCTTTTTGCTTGTCCTTGAATACAAGGGTGGATCCAAGATCCATAATGCCTAATTCTGTGCCTGGCACAGTAGGTACATGATGTACATTTGCTAAATGAAGGCCTTTTAGCATGGATGCAGGAATAATCAGTTCACGTTCAAATATACATTATAATACATCTTGCATGTCCCATGAGGAATGATGAAAAACTATTATGGAGGATGCAAATGTAGGGGAGGAAAAATATTTTCTTTCCAGCTTTCTGAGTTCTTGGCTGAGACCCCCTTAGGAGTAAAAGGTTAATGAGAGAAAACCAAAAAAAAGTTTATGTATACCCCCATATACATAGGAGATACTAAGGAAAACTGATTAACTCACAGAGAGAGCCCAAGTCACCATCTTAAATACCATCTGCAGCTGAAGACAAAAGAAAAATGTGGGGGGAAGGGGAGTGGACAGGTATGGGAGCTACCAAGGAGAGAACAGCAAACAAGAATTATGGCTGTTAGGTAGATTTAAGTCAGAGCCCTCTCCGTTAGTTTCTCCCGATTTAGTCGTCCTTCTTTTCCTGGATCAGAACAAGAGACATCCTTACAAATGGAGGTTTCCTTTATAAACTAAAATCTCCCTTACAGAGAGTAACATTCAGTTACTTCTCCTATCTACAGGTTCTCAAAAAAGAATGAGCTCGGTGGCTCAGTGGGTTAAAGCCTCTGCCTTTGGCTTGGGTCATGATCCCAAGGGTCCTGGGATCAAACCCCACATGGGACTTTCTGCTCTCTGCTCCTCGGGTAGCCTGCTTCCTCCTCTCTCTCTGCCTGCCTCTCTGCCTGTGATCTCTGTCAAATAAACAAATAATCTTTAAAAAAAAAAAAAAAAAAAAGCTCAGGAGTGCCTGGGTGGCTCAGTCGGTTACTCGGCTGCCTTTCGCTGGGGTCATGATCCCAGGGTCTGGAGCCCCATATCGGGCTACCTGCTCAGCAAGGAGCCTGCTTCTCCCTCTCCCTCCCGATTCCCCTGCTTGTGCTCCGTCAAGTAAATAAAATCTCAAAAAAAAAAAAAAAAAAAAAAAGCTCAAAATAATCTGTAAGCCAGAGGCATATCCTACTACTCTTCACACAATTATATAGTTAAACTCACTGCCTGAAAGGGTCACTTAAAGGAAAGTAGTACTGTAATGGCACTTAGGACTTTGGAAAATCTGTAGGACACATAAAACAACACATTCGAAAGAGCCTACTCAGAACCACTAACCAACTCTCTGATCTTTAAGGGAGTTCACTTTTTCTAAACCTGTTTCTTCATCCTTTCAAAGGGCTACCATTACCCTTTGTGCCTAATACAATACCTGGGATACAGAAAATGCGAGCTTTTCAAAATGTCGCCCGCTGCTCCGACAAAAGGTCGGTCAAGCCGTGGAACAGCACCGAAGGGCTCCGAGAGAGAGGACACCTCCCGGCAGGCCTCCCCACAATCGCGTCCATCCATCCCTGCCCAGGGCCAGATCAAAGCCTTTAGATAGTCTCACTCTCGACTCCGGAAAAGATTGCGGGGCCCCATCCTCCCATGCAATTGTCAACAAAAGAGACACTATATCATAAAACAGCATCTTTTTCAACTCCGCACAATACTTCCACGTGTATCAAAATTAATACAGCCTCTAAATTCTTCATTTGTTTTGTTGCACGCTTGGCCTATCTATGGAATGACCCGGAGGACCCCTGCACTTTCTGCTCCCCACACCTGCCCCGCCCCGCCCCTGCAACCCTCACGCGGACCAATCAGACTCCTCGGTCGGCGGCGTGACACACCCCCGTGCACTCAGCTTGCGGCCCACCCCCACTCCCACCTCCTGCACAGCCCACACAGGCTGGCCTAGCGCCCACCGCTCCCAGGGTCGAGGCGCCCGAGGCTCCCAGCCAAACATTCAAGTGTTTCCCGAACCTCTGCTGTCCCTCAATTCCCTATCCCAGCTCTAAACAAGGAACCTCCTCCTCGAACCCCTCTCAATGCACGCCGCGCCCCCACAGCCTCTGGGGTACAAGTGTTCATCCTCCCCCGAAGGCATTCCTCTTTCCCGCCACCCCTCCCCCGCTGCAGACAGGGACCACCCCTTCCCCCCCCCGCCCTGGGTGCGCACCCCGCATGGAGCGTGCACAGCTCCTTTCTCTTCCTGCCCCACCCCCAACGCTCCCATCTCCCTTTTCTCCTCCCCTTTCACCCCGAGCAATTTGCACTCCCTCTCTAATCCGGCCTCCCACCTGGTGGTACCCTCCTCTTCCTCTAAAGTCTGCGCGTCTCTTCCCCCGCTTTTTTCCCGCAGCCCATTTCCTCCTACCCTGTTTACAATCTACGCCCCCTAACGCCAAGGCTACAAACTCGGGCCCTGCACCCTTTTAAAGCCAAGTATGCAGCCCCACGTCCTCCGAGCTTAAGGCCTGGCTGCGAACCCCCACAAGCCCTCCAAAGCGAGCCTCCCTTCCCCAGGCCCCCTTCGCCCAGCCGCTGTGCCCCCACCCCCGACTCCCCCCCGCCCCCCGCTACCTGGCGGGGACCGCAGGGGCGGTAGGTCTTCGCAGCCCTCCATTGACGTTCCTCGCCTCCGGCGGCGACGCGGAGCCTGCCAAGGGCCCAGGCCCGGCCTCGCTCCAGGCCACATCCCCGCCGGGAGAACGGGAGGCCCCGGTGGCGGCGGCAGCGCCGCCGCTTTCGCCTGAGGCCCTGACCGAGGACTTATTAGCATTATTCAGCGCTGGCGACTTGGGGAAGAAGCTGTACAGCGTGCTCTGTCGCGACATAGCGACGGCCGGCGAGGACCAACCGCTCTGTCGGACCGAGCGGCTAGACGCACGGAATAATACGCGCGGCGACTGCTGGCGGGAAATCTGGGGGGAGGCGCGCTGCGCTGGAGGAACACTGGCCCCGGCGGCCAATCGGCAGGCGCCCGGGCGTGCGCGGACTGCGTCGCGGGCGGTGCGCGCCCGGCCCCGCCCCCTCTCGGGCCTCCGGGCGATGTGGGGAGGGGACAGGGCGCCCGGCTGCTCGGGTCTCTGGCTGCAGGCGGCGGTGGGGCGCCTGGCGCGCGCGCTCGGTGGGGCTCACCCGGGCTGGGCAGAACTGGAACGCCCGGGCCGGAAGCCGGCCGCGGAGCCTCGGCCTCGGGACGCCGGCTTTCCCTGGAAGGGAAGGGGGCAGGGACTGCGAGCAGGGGCCGTACCTCCGAGCGGTACGGAGATAACGCGCCGCGTGCTGGAGTGGCCGGGCTGCATGGGTTGGAAAGAAGCCCCTGCGGAGAAAGGCCTTCCGGCGACTGCATGAAAAATCCTGTGGTTTAGAGCACTTCCGGGGGGGCGGGTTGTGGAGGGGGAGATTCAGGCTTATTCAGCAGTGGATCAAGTCCCCGGTTCATCTTGTATTCTCAGAGCGTTGCCCGTAGCAGGCACTTGACACACTTGCTAAACGAATGCTAAGTGGCAAGCACTTTACCTGTTTATAATAAAACCTACCAGCTACACAGAGCTTTCCAATTATTTTACATAGGTTAATTAAATCTGCTCACAGAGCTTTCCATTTATTTTACAGATTAATTAAATCTGCTCAAGAACTGTGAGGGAAGTACTTAAGGTTCACAGTTCCTTATCTGAACCTTGCCGACCAGGTGTGTCTCAGGATGCAGGGTTTTTCAGATTTGGAAGGAGAGCAGGGTGTGACTAAAGTCCCTATTCTCCATATTCAAAAAAGAAATAGGAAGACTGGCAGTTCTTTGGCCTTGATCCCAAACTGTGAATAGGCAACTGGAATCTAGAATCCTGTAAACCAGACCCAATCACCAACAGCTGTGCTTTGGTAAAAACTTAAATTTAAGATCAGCTCTTTGCTTTGTTCAGGGAGGCAGTGTTCTGCCACAAGTTCTCCTTTGCTAGGCAAGAAAAAAAAAAGCATTGTTTCAAATATATTTTGAGAGGTGCTCTCTTCCCTTTATGGGTACAATATGCGACACCCCCAGAGATTCTGGGGCAACACCCTGCAATCAATATTTCTGTACCAAAACCTGTTTATTCGCAGTAAGTGGGATAAATATGGACTATCGATAGCCTCATGTAAACTCAGGTCAAAATTTGTTACCAAATGAGTTTGTCACAAAACTTTTGGTTTTCAGAGATTTTTGCATTTCAGAGTTGCAGGTAAGGGATTGTTGACCTGTATTATATCTCTATGGCTGTAAAAACTAAGATACACATTGGTCAAGTAATGTGCCCAAATCAAACAGAAAGTGATGGAGTAGAGATTTTAATCCTGGGAAGCTGTTTCTGCAGTCTTGTGTTATTAACAGAAATGCTACACTGCCTTCAATTTAACATCATGTTATTTCATTTAATCCTCACAACCCTGGATTAGGTTGAACTGTATGAAATTGCCAATATTGAACCCTTTTTTAAATGATTTTATTTATTTATTTGACAGAGAAATCACAAGTAGGCAGAGAGGCAGGCAGAGAGAGAGGGGAAAGCAGGTTCCCTGCTGAGTGGAGAGCCTGATGTGGGGCTCTGTCCCAGGACCCTGAGATCATGACCTGATCCGAAGGCAGAGCCTTACCCACTGAACCACCCAGGCGCCCTAATACTGAGCCCTTTTTGAAGTATGAAAATCTTATTTCATTTGGTTCAACTTATCATTATTATTGCTTTACCAAAAGGAAAAAGAGGCTCAGAGCGAATGAGCCAATTATGAGACAGAAGTTAAGTGCCAGTGATCTTAGATCAAGAGGTGGGCTCCGTCCCAATCTACCAGCCAGATAACTGATCGATTTTACTTCTCTGAACTTGTTTCTTTATTGTTATTGTTATTGATACTAACTTCGGGCTGAATTCTGGGGGCTACGTTAGAGATCTCCCACAAACTAAATTAAGAGTTTAAAAAGTAAGAAGTCACACATCGTAGAATCATCAAACACAATTTTTTGGTAGGTGAGATCATCCAGCCATCTCCAGAAGGCACATACTGTTTCTAAATATAAATGAAGAACACCCAAATAAGAACAAACAGAAATGAGCTACTTACCCAGAGCTTGCTACAGCAAGGGAGTCAGCTACCATCATTGGGCAGCAATTCTAGGACAGGCTAAGGAGTAGGAAAGCTTCATAGTGAACAAAGGGGAAGGCTTCAGGTGTGCACTGATTGGAAGTAGTTGGCATGGGGAAGCTAGAGTTGGGCTAACTAGAAGTAGAGCATCCTTTGTGATTGATTTGGGAAGCATATTTAGTTTGCTCTGATTGGTCCTGAGTTGGAAGAGGTGACCAAAAAAATAAAGAAGCTGACTGGTCATTCACCAAGTCCTGACGGTTCAGCCAATTGCCGCAGAGGTCATGGGTTCCTGCAGAGGTTGTGGTTTGGTTTTTCAGTCTGCAGCACCCAGCTCAGGAAGTCAACCATATCTGCTGCAACCAGTCCAGGGAGCCAAACAACATCCCCTACAGCCTTTGAATCTCTGCCAAATGTAAATGGTGGTGATTGACTCCCTTGCTATAGCAAACTGAATAGATAGTGTTTGCTTGTTCTCATTTGAGTGGTCCTATTTCCACGTGCCTGACGGAAGAACCTTCCAGGCCAAGGGAACAGCTCCTAAGTGAAGAGAAAACACCCTGAGTTTGCGGATTGGCTGGAGATTATGCTGGGAGGAGCAGCTGCCCTGTGAAGTCAGGGCAGAAAGGCAAGTCCGAAATGTTTGGCTTTGACTCTGAACTGGGGAGCCGTTGCAGATTTTGAGCAGACCAGGGTCCTGATGGGATGCAGACTGCTGTGTTGATAATACAGTGCAGTCTAATGAACAGTAACCTAATTCAACTCTATTGTTCTCAACAGAAGAAAGTGTGGAAATAGGGAGGGCGTGGTCTGCATAGTCTAAGAGAAAAGAGCCAGAAGAGCATGAGAAATTAATGGTATTTATATCCAAAGTTGTGGATGTATTTACTGTGGGATAACTCATGAGGGGGGCAGGGTGAGATGTCCCTCAAGAGTTAATCATGTGTGCTCTGCACCTGTGCTCCACAAGCTCACGCACTTTGCACCTCCTCCAGCCGAGTCCTTACTGTGTGCTCTGCTACTGGTGTTGGCATAAGAGATGTGAATGGGATGGGCACGTCCGGAGGAGGTGGAGACTAATGGGGAAAACAAGCCGGGTCCCAGCAGACTTGTAGATTAGGTTACATCCTTTTTGATAGGGATTTAGGCTAGGACCATGGTTCCCAAACCGGGCAACAAGGCATCCCAGAGAACCCAGCGAAGGCAGAGGCTTAACCCACTGAGCCACCGAGGCGCCCCAACAAGAGCAAATTCACAGGCACAAAGGGGTATTTTAAATTTTCAAGGGAAACTCAGCAACATTTGTCGGACACCATGCAAAACTACTAACTTCAGGTAGTTCACAGTTTGAGCCTTCAATCATGTTAGATTGCTTGTGGCAGTATTACTGGGGAGGAAAAACAACATTTTCTCTACCCTCTCAGGTTCACTACTTGGGAATCTGTGAATTTAACTGACAAAAGGCAGATGAGCAAGAGAAAAGAAACCAAACGTTTATATTTTGCGTGCAGTCTGAATACACCGGGGATAAGTAACAGAGAAGCGGTTAGCGTTTTGGGTTTATAGGTCTAACTCAGGGGAGGAAAAGAGAGGAAGAAGAACAAATGGTTTCCTTAGGAAAGACAAGTGCGGGAGGGGCAGTGCCCCGCTGGCTCAGTCCGTAGAGCGTGCGATTCATGATCTCATGGTTGTAAATTCAAGCCCCATGTTGGTGTAGACTCCTTAAAAAAAAATTAAACTTTGGGACGCCTGGGTGGCTCAGTTGGTTAAGCAGCTGCCTTCGGCTCAG